>NC_081405.1:260876252-261176252 GCF_030272615.1 Cryptomeria japonica | reverse complement strand
GGATTGGTGGGTATAATGCCCAAGTAGACAACATGAGGTCATCAGGATTGTATCTAGATGTAGTATAAATTTTGTCAACGACTTCAATGCTCAAGCTCACATTCATCTTTTGGTTCATCCTAAGATTATCAAAAGGAAAGGTAGAACTAATGTCTGACCCTGGTAAAATCATAACTCCAGCCTCATGGAGCAATGCCCTTCCCTTCTCAGGAGTCATATTTTCCATTTCCTCTCTAACCTTCTCTTGCAATTCCAAGCTCAATTGCTAATGCATCTCAAGCCTAAAATTCTTTTCTCTTTCTTTGATTTCCTTACCCTTGAATTCTAACAAAAATTCTCTAAACTTTGGAGACTTAACAAAAGCATCATCAGACATAAACTTATTACTACCTAAATTCTTGACATCATCTAACAAATGATTTGAAGGTTCAATTTCAATATTATCCCCCTCCTGAGGGTTCTCATATTCCTAAACAACTGGTGTCATAATAGGCACAAATTCATTTTCATCATCATCCTCTTCATGAAAAACATCTGGATTAACAGAGGAAACAGTCTCTAGAGTGGGCTGAGGAGACATGTGGGCTAAAGAAACAACTGTTTTATCTTGAACCTGTCACACTAAGTATTCATCAAGGACATCTCCCAACTTTGCAAATACATGAGAGGGTACACCTCTTACCAATTCATCTTCCTTTGCAACATCATCTCACATCTCCTTTCCAAATATTCAACATTACTGAATGCATCTTTATATGATGAGTCATGCTTCATTTTCTATTTTTCAATAGCCATGATATTGTTATACTTAATGTAGACACCTAAATCTGCACACTTAATTAAATGAATTTTATTGTTTAATTATCATTTATCCAACCATTAATTAAATTAAGTTTTAATCAATATCCCATTTTCTTCGATCCAACCATTAATAAAATTCAATATTTGATTAATTCCCCTTTCTTATGTTAATTAAATAAATCCTATTTATCTGATTAAATCCCCTTTCCACATTTAATTTAATTTAATTTACATTTAATTAAATTCATCTTCTAATATAAATAAATCAATATTTATTTATAAATTACCCTCCCACTCATGTTTCCCTACAAATGCAAGTTGGACCTACTAATTGAAATAAATCATTTTATTTTAATTAAAAATCCTAATATCATCCCACTTGCATTCTCCTAACAAATCCATTTGCATGCCTAAATCCCTTCTAGATTCTTCTAAACTATCCTAATTAGTCTAATCCCCCCCTTAAGAATTTACACAATCCTTAAGAGAATGTCACTTCTCAAAATCCCCCAAAGTCTTCATAAACCATTAAAGGCTTTGTGTCTCCAACAAGTTAACCTCCAAAGTCTTCAATAACCATTAGTTGTTAACTCAACCTCAACCCTTGGTAATAGACTGTCCCTCTAACTTAACCATTCTTTCACTCATGGGTCTCTTCAAGCATTCATTGCTTTGACCATGGTTATCCATTTAACCCTTGCACATTCTTTTATCCTTTGGATAAAAGGATTATCCAATAACTCAACCCTAACCTTACCTACCAAGGTAACCACCATGTCTTCTCAGGCATTTAATGCCTCTTACATCTCCTCTCAAGCCTCCTCATGGTGACACTTGTTAGCCTAGGACTGGGTTGAAAAACTCACAAGGATTGAAGATCATTCAATCCTAACCCTTGTTAAGATTACTCAATCTTAACCCTCCAATGACCCATTTCTTCTATAAATGGGCTCCATTTCCTTCATTATTCATCAATCCAAGTCTTCATGGATCTAATTTATAGTCTCATTTCATCAAGCATTTTAGCCTCTCTTTGATAATAGTAATTAGATCATTTTATTAGTATCATAGCATATATTTATCATGTTTTGCATATAATGTTAGTAATATATCATGTTAGTTTGATTTCCATGCTAGCTTAATATCATCTTAATATTATTTTCATGCTAATTTAGTTTCATATCAATATCATTATCCTTGCACCATATCATAGCTAATTCATATCAATATCATGTTGAGATCTTAGTTTCTTTGCATTTAGATCTTTGGTCACATATCCCTCATTCTTTAGGTAGTCATCCTAGAGACCAGGTGCTCATCCAAGTTGAGAGCCACCTTGATTTGAGGAGCCTTGGAGATAGAGAACAATGGAACAATCTTAGGAGATGGATGACTTATCTTAATTTTGTCATTTAGATCTTTGTTTTGTTATGTTTGATTGGTATACTTGCTTGTCTATGTTGTTTATTGGCTAACACTCGTTTCAGGTATACACTTACTAATCCTTTTCATAGCAACATCCCTAGGAAAATTTCTTATCAAATAATCATGAACCCACTATACATAAGAATAAGCCCCAAATCTTTGGGCCATTCTAGAATTTGCAATAAAATTCTATGGGTCAAAATTATTTCTAGGATAACCTAGTGGTAAATGATAATAATCAAGATTCTCCTTAATCAAACCATTGTGTTTAGTTGAATTTGTAAAATCACCAAAACATAAAGTTCTTGGCAAAAAGGACTAATTAAGCTGGGAGTTCAGGTGGAAGAAATCAAAATTAGTCAACTATCTCACAATTTGTAAATAAGCTACCCTATATGGCATAGTCTGTGGCAACAAATACAAAATTCCCTCATATTCATATACCTTAATATTGGTACAATCCTTGAATACATATGAATCACCCCAATTATGACTAATCTACACTTTTGAGTTATAGTCCTTGGGTCTTAAATTTTTTTGAATCTCTAGTGATAAATAGTGATCACATGGGTGGCCAAATAACATGTATAACCTCTTCATAAAGAAATCCTCAAATATCAAACAATGTGATTTCTCACACCTATTGTCCATACCGAAGTCCATATTTGCACAAGGCAGCAATCTCTATGATGATTAGTATCTTGAATCCTTAGTGATTCTGATCATAAACTCATTGCTTGACCATTAAAAATAATTAAATACATCAGCAATGAATAATTCTTGAAAACAATAATCTCACCATCCCTCCTAATATAGGTCAATTTTTCAAAGCTCTCAAAACTTCATGATACATGTTTATAAGCCTTCTAAAATGTCCAAAAATAGATTCCACACATCTGAATGATCACAAAGCTAACCCACTGTTATTGCATTATATTAGATCACATCTAGACTAAAGAATGCTACCAAGTAAGACATTTGAATCAACAAGTTTGACAACAAGAACTCATATTTGCAACAAAGATGGTGTAATGCCCACCAAAATACCCTAGATAAAATAAGCATCTAACATACTAAATGGAGTTTTTTATTTATTTATAACAACTAATGCAACACATAACATTGTCTATAATTACATCCTTTAACATTAATCAATATGAACATGAATCATAAACACATTAACTAATTACACAAGCGAAATAAACATCACAATCATTACAACTATCTCTCTAGGGTACCTTAACGCCATTACTTAACCATATATCCTAAGCGATAACATTCTACTCTCTCGATTACCACATTTATTATTATTTACTCCTTGATCATGTTCAAATGCACTCAATTAATTCCTTTCATTATGATATGCAAACTACTAGTTTATTTAATCATTATGAGATGCACTCTACTCCATCATCTAGCTAACATGATATACTTACTCTTTCAGTGCAAGACTAATTCCTTTTCTTAAGTTCATTTTATCTATCAAATCCAAATGTGCTTAAACCCTTAACCATTTTTTATCTACATGATCTTTATCTGTCGATAATGATAACACAATATCTAATGCATAAGCATACTCATCTTATCCATGCCACTCATGCATCTAAATTTCTAGAATGATCATTTCCTTTAACATGAATTTCAAATGCATAAAGCAAAAATCTTAATGCTTCCTTAACAAACCATCCTAAATGCTACGCATGCTTTCCTAACTTCCAATGCAACTACATGAATGAATGACATTACCAACTAAACATGATATTATTAATCAACCATAACTCCTATATTATAGTCTTTCCATTTCCTTAAGGTCCTTTCACATATTGATCTACATACTAGATGATAACCATGGAATATAAACTAATACAAATGACCCATCACATGAATTCCATTCTATCTCAAGTATAAATTCCATTACAAACATCTAAGTACATGAAAACCTTTTTACTTTCACTATACAAGATCAACACCATACATGTCATAGTCTCATTATTACAAATCATGTCATAATCCTAAGATACCAAATACAATACAATTACAATTATATTTACATAAATAATACATCATGAGCATAACTCTTCCTAATACATCTACATCTTTACATGATAATACATTTCATTAATCCAATATATCCATTACATAAATTTGCTACAAGAAACATCCATAAGCTACAACAATGAGAAGAATCCTCATCCACACATGAAGAATCCAAAGAATATCCCAATGATTGAAAAGCACCAACTACCCAACCATTAGGAGCCAAAGGAACCACCCCCCATGCTAGGAGATGACACAAGGTCCCAACACACACTCTAGACCTAAGTTGGCACCTAACAACCAAAAGACTAAACAATACAAGGACTCTCAAGAAAGGACCAACCAAAAACAATCGCAAGAAGAAACTCCCAGAGGCTTACAAATCATCAAGTCATATATACACATCAACAAGGAATATTTACAAATCAACAAGGGGACACATGTAGGGGTGGAGTTTCATTACATGCTATCCTCCAAAATATAGAAACACAACCCTTCAAAGCATAACCCCAATAGACATGTGGAGCCAACTCAACCTATGAGAGAATCAAGGAGAGATTGACTTACCACCACAGTGGCCTTCCCAAGCTTATCCTAAAACATCCTCCCTAGGATCAAGACATGGGTCTCAACTATTCATTATCTTGATCATTGAATTATTTACCCATCCTGCTAATTTATTATCACGTTGTCACTTATTTACAATCATGGTAAACTTCCAATGTGCCCTGGCGGTCTAGACTTCATGCATCCTTACAAGGAACCTCATGCAAGCCTATCTCCCATGACCCTGGTCATCAAAAGGAATCTCACTCCCCCTAACATGTTCCTAAAATAAAATCTCAACAAGAGGCTCATAATCAACATGTAAATCTGAAAACCATAAGTGCCATCATGCAGCCATAACTCATGCATGATCATCCAATTGCAACAATGCCAAGTAAATCAATAAAGAGCCTCATAGAAAATTTATACATCAAGGACCACAAAAGGCCATACAAATCTGCCACAAATATGAAATGAAGGCTACAACAAGGTAAATTCACTTGATGATTCAACAATAATAGAACAACACTCACAATCATGGCTCATCATCAACATGAAGAGAGCACAAAACCTCAACAAGGAAGCATAACATCAAATAGAAGCAAAAATCTCTAAGATCATCAAATCTGATCAAAATCAAAGCTAGCAAATATCAACAGACCTCCATAAATGCCTCTAGTATGACACCAAAACCAAAAAACTAAAATAAAGTGAGTAAATTGATCAAAATACCAAGATTGGATAGTTTAGCGCATATGCTGAGCAATGCAGTGCATATGTCCAATCAAACAACGCATTTATCAATACTTATAACACATCTACAAAATATGAAGTCGCATACACAAAATTTAACAACACAAACAATAAGAGATGGCACATTTTCCAGTATTGGTCATGAATATGCAACATTGGTTTACACATTTGAGAAGGGTTTCAACACTTATGCATTGGGTTTTAGCGCATATGTAGTTTCAACACTTTTGCTCAGATAGGGTTCTGGAAAACAAGAATTTGCAACTTCAAAATAAATTCATAGACTCAATCTTAAGACCCAAAAGAGAACTCAACTGATTCGCCATGCTATTTGAAAAGAATGAAACAAATGTAATCACAAATGGTAAAATTATGAAGAGACTATTTATCAAAATGCCATTCATGACTATGGAATCAAGACTTCACACATAGACTCATAGAAAACCTAATAATACCAAAACCTTCACAAAACAATTCATAAACGAGAAGGAATCAAAATACTCTCTTATACGAGACTCTCAATGCACCATGCATAGGTAAGAGACAAGATTTCATCACAATAGAAAATGTGCAGAGTCTTGTGTTCACGAAAAAATCAATACCTAGATATATTTTATTTCTCTAATGTCAAACTATATAATAAAATTTATGCAACGAAATATTTCTCTTCAAGCTAAAGTCTAACTATATCAAATATTATTTTCCCCAAAATGTACTCGCACACAGACATTGTAGACATAGAGAAAACACATAAGCTGAAAATGAAATTTCAAGGAAAGACCTCCAACCTCGATTAGAAGTGATGGAAGAAAGTTGTAGAAGTGCCCACACAAAATCCAGCAAGCTCCAAAAGCCAAAATCCAAGCCCAAAGTAAAATTTGCAGAAGAAATTCAAAAGATGGTAACTCGACAACAAGCTCAGGCAACCGGATATAAAGAAAACCAAGCCTCCAAACCAAAACCCTAGCCTCAAAATCAAGCAATTAGAATAAAGGGTAGGTAAGGAAAATACATGAAACATATTTATAATTATAAGTGGGATGTAAAAAGATATATTATAAGATACTTTATCATCCTCACATAATTAATAATTAAACTATACAAATGACTATCAGCTATAGATTAAATAATCCAAATGGGGATTAAAAAATAAATTCAAAAGCTCCTAAAGTAAATAAATAACCTCAACAAATATTAAACACTAAATAAATAATTAAACCATAAATAATAAATAAATAAATAAACCACAATATAAATTAAACAACAAATATTGAATAAATCATAAATCAACATTAAATAAATAAACATTAAAATCAAATAATTAAATACTTAAAAGGCCAATAATGCAATAAATTAAATTAAACATTATTAATTATAAAATCGCACATAAACACATCAAACAAATCAACAATAACTAGCATACTCACAATCACCAAGAAAACTACATCTCACTAACTGACATGGCGAATTACGCCAAGATTTTAGCGACTCAAAGTGAAAAACTTAGACCTAGAGTATGTGAAGGGAACTCATGTCATCTCTCAACCACATACCATTGGGATTTAAAGACACACTCACACTTGTGGAGCCAGATGAAGTCGGTTCCCGGTACCTACAATTCTTGCAACCACAAAGCAATGATACATCATATGTATATAATTATATATCACAACAATCAAGTGATAGGAAGTCACAACGACACATCCCACTCGCTGTGAGTGATGTGACATCGTCCCTCATGAAGGCGATCATACAGTAATAAAACACATCGCTTAAACAACTCATCATACATAATCGTGAAATAGGGTTAGTGTAATCATATTAGCATCAAATCCATGATCAATATAAACCATCAATAATCCATCAACATAGTAATGCATATAGAATCCATCAAGCATATATGATCCATGAAACACATATATCCATCAAATCAAAGCATCAATAATGATAGCGTTATCATCCATATAGATCATCAAAATAGCATATGTCCAATTAAAGTCTAGCATCATAACAAGTAACTGAAACATGTGTAAAATCATAATCCAAAATATCATAAAGAATCTCGATAAGTCTATCATGCATGAAATAAAAGTCAACTCAAGTGTGGACACTATAGATGGCATGTGAATATGTGGCTATGTAAATTCAACTGCTATAATAAATTAGGACATGAAAGTCATTCCCTTCTATTTCCCTCTTTGTCTATACCTTTTTATTAAGATAATTCTTCTAGGTATGAACATATCGAATCTAGTCTTTACTAAGTTGTTCAAGGGATATGAGGAAATAAATAGTGAAAATCATAAGAGTTTTTCAAACTTAAAAAGTTGAGGTAACTCATTCCTCGTGCTACAAGTCAAGGTGTTGGGGATTGAGGATGATGAAGAAATCTGGTGCAGTCACCAGTTAGGAGGGACCTCAAACAGATCAATTTGGACAGGGAAGAAAGAGTAAACACAACAAAAACAAGAGGATATGAAGGTGTAAGGCCTTCCCCAAACCAAGCTTTGATTAACTTAGTTGACCATGTTTGACCCTATTAATAAATGCTATATAATACAATAGAATGGACTGTGTTAGGCAGATAGATTGGTGAGAAAAGTAATTGAACCAAGTTATAGAGTTATTGCACCTTGTGGTGTACATTTTGATGTGTTATGAATTTGAAATCCTAAAAGATCCATTGATTGGATAATCTTGGTTTAACATATGTCAGCTATGTCTAGATGTAGAACTTATATGATTTCCATGAATTAGATAACATTGATGAATGTTGATACTTCATTTATATGCTTTATGATATAGAACTCTATAGGATTCTAGAATAGGATAAATTGGAGATGATGTATGTCATTATTGGATTTGTAGGACCTTATTATGAGGATAAAATTAAGATGCATGTTTTATGTGTGGACCAAAATTAGGAGAATTATGATAATTGCTTATGTGGATTTATTTGGATATGAGATATATTGAATTGTTCAAATGTAAAATTGTATGTGAAGTGTTTGATGTGTATTCTAATTCATGTGTTTAGTATTATACGAGGTTATTGGAAATTACTAATGTGTATTTGAGTGGCGCAGGAAAAAAATATCCATGTGACCATGGAAATATTATGGAGAACCAAACCTAGACCTATGTATATTTGTAAAACTAGGGTTTGTCTATTTGGAGAGACAACAGCCCGTTTGTGTCGTATTTTATTCGTAATGGTAAATGATGCATGTGTGTTAAATGTTATTTAATTGATTTATTTAAATCCAACAAATGACAAGATTTCATGTGCAATTTTGTAAAAGTATTTTCTGTGTGTCACTTGACACGTGTGGATTTATGTTTGAATTTTTAAATTTGTCTCTTGAAGGGAATTGTTTAATTAACTATAGCTTTTTCAATTAATGTAATGTGACTCCATAATTAACTTGGGAAGAGAATCTTAGGGGAAGTCAACTTAGGTTTGACCCGAAAATTAACTTCAGAGGGGTTTTAAAAGGGTTAAATGGACACCTAGGGGTAGTTTAATAGGGTTTCCTAAAGCCCATAAGGTATACCTAAGGGTTAGGAGTAATCTTACGCATGTTTCTACTCCCAGGTGACCATCTAGCCACCCTAAAAAGTGACTTTTCTAAGTTGTGCGAAAATGGAAATTAGAAGGCTTGAACTAAGTTGTTAACCTTCCTTTTTGAATGAGAGTTCCCTTTCCCATTTTACCTTACTTTCCTTTTCAGTTTTAGAAACTTGAGAGAACTCACACTAGTGTCTTCTTAAGCAAGAAAGGGAGATTTTGGGGGTAATCACCTATTCTCCATTTTTGGAGACGAGAATTTTAAAAAGAAAAAGATAGATTTGGGATTTAGAATTTTGGCTAAGGGTAGAAAGAGAAGACTTGTGAAATTGGGCTGCTCATCCTCAACAAAACTAGTATACCTTTGGGCAGTTTAAGGTTGGTTCTACTTTCTTGTAATGTTTTCCTATTGTATGTTGTTTTTAAAGAAAAAAAAGCCTGTGAAAAAAGACTGGTTTTCGTGCATGTATTTCTTGGAAATTTATTTGGTGTTTTGTGCTTATGCAATGCATGTGTCTTGGGAGTAATCAAGACCTCCTACTCTTGGGAGAGAGGATGGTCTTGTGGGTGGTAGAAGTGATAGCCCTCGAGTGAGAGGCTCTCATTATGAGAGTGATCACAAGGGATTTTACGTCACCCTTGCTGCATGGCTTGTTTATGCATTGGGGGTCATAAGGAGGGAAATAAGGCATGAATGCCTTGGGGGGCATAAGGAATGTGGGGTTGTTATACTTGATGTGATTGGTTTGCCATGAGGTGGCTATATGTTTTACCATACTTGCAGTCTCCTCAGGGTACTTGGTCCACTACCACCCTTGAAAAGACATCACAAATGTGTGGTGCAGTGTAGCCTGGGTTGGGATTGTGTTTTGAGACTATGTTTTCCCTTGTCCTTGTGTTGCATGTGTGTTACCTATCTAGGGTTTGGTTCTCTGAGCTCGAGGGTGGCTACTAGTTAGCCTAGGCTGGGAGGTGAGCACTCCATGGTCACAGCCTTTGATTTATTTGCAGGTTGTTAGAAGAAAATTATCAGGCCATGAAGATATGGTTGGAATTATTTGTTGTAGAAAGGTGTTGTAAATGTAATTAATATTCTTTGAAAGTCCTCATTTATTTGAAAAGAGAGACCTATTTGTAAAATGACAATAAAGATTTGGGGATATGTTTTAAAGATATGTAATATTTATTTATGTTATATTGCAGAAAGAAATGATTAATTTCTGGTTTCTAGTTCCCAAAGTATTGATATAAATAACTGTTATGTATAGGATGTTTCGAAAAGAAAGAAATGTATTCATTCCTTTTATGCATTTTAAGAAAAACATTAGAAAAAGAAATGGAATGGAATTTGCATGCATGTAGTAGGCTGGTAATAAAAAACTTAGATCTATTCATGGGAATGCAAAACTTAGCATTTAAATCTGTTATTTAAATCAATTGCAGAAAATAAAATCAAAGATTTTATAGCCATCTCTAAGGTTTCTAGATTAGTAAATTATAGCCATATTTAGTTGCTGTTAAATTTATTAAAATTTGTCATTTAAATAGTTGCTGTAGAATTTGCAAAGTCTGTCAAGTTATTTATTGTAGAAAATGAAAATCATAATCTATTATAGTTTTTATTTAAATAAAATCTAGATTTATTTAGCTGCTGGTAAAATTATTAAATTTAGTCATTTATATAGTTGAAGTTGGAATATAACACCTACAGTAAACAGTTTAAATGAAATAATAAAATTACTGTGTTCTTGTTGTAAGTGAATCAGAAATTTATTAATCCATCTATTTGATTTTTGCATTTAGAAAACTTATACATATCTGAAATCAAAATACTATGGTTCATCCATTATACAATCTCTGTTATATAAAATATATTTATATATAAATATATAATTATATACATGCAAATTTCATGTATATATATATATATAAATACCTACGAAAGCGAATATATATATACCTACATGCATATAAAAATGCATATATATTTTTAAATATATATATATATATATATATATATATATATAATTATATTCAAAAAAAAAAATTTAAAAAATATAAATAAAAAAAAAAAAAGTTTAAAAGCAAAAAAATGAGGGGGCGGGTCAGGCCGAAACCCACTATGCTTTTCAAACAGTGGGCGGCGCCCAAGACACCGCCACTGTGCTTTCACACAGTGGGCGGTGCCCTTGGCACCGCTACTGTGTGAACACACAGTGGGCGGCACCCTGAGGCGTCGCTCACTGTGTGTTCACATAGTGGCGGTGCCCAAGGGTGCTGCCCACTGTGTGTTCACACGACACCGCCATTGTCTGGTCACACAGTGGGCGGCGCTGGCCGGGGATGGACCGCCGCTCACCGCCGCCCCCCTCAAAACTCCGCCCTCCATCGCCATTTGCCATGGCCGCCTCTCATTCAGCCCTGCACAGTCCCGATTCAAAGCAAGAAAGAAAAAAAGAAAACCCTAGCCCGGGTAGAGTTAGGGTGAAAATGTGTTGAAAAAAAAGAATATAAAAAAATAATAGAAGAGCCCATTTTATAATAAAGAAAAGAAAAGGGTTAGGGTTGCATGGGCAATACCCTAGGAAATTTAATATATATATATATATATATATATATATATATATATATATATATATATATGTAATTATTATATATATATGTAATTATTATATTATAATATGATTGAAAATAGATATATGAATAAATTGGTGGAGATGATTATGAAATAAATAATTAATGGGGTTAATGTTTATTCTTTTATAATTTAAAATGATTATGAAATAAATATTAAGAGGGAATAATATTTATTCTTTATTTTTATTTAAAAATATTGACATTTAATAAATTAAATATTAACGAGATTAAATATTTATTTTAATGGGATGTTATGAATTGGAAATTTTACTGCAGTTAATATTTAATTGTGAATCTAAATGAAATGAGATATTTACAAATTGAAATCGGTAGATTTTATTAAATTTTATTTAAACAAATTTAGGTGTTAGGATATTAAACGACTAGGGGAGTTAACATTTAAAGGTGATTTGCTGGGCTAAAGGGTTCAATTTTTAACTCTCCTAGATGTGGATGCATGTGGTTAAAATCTATAGAAAAAATATGCATTTGCAATTATGATCGACCTTTTAGTTGACCTAGTTAAATTCACTATTTAATTATTGACAAGTAGGTTAAAGTACTCTTAAAACTATTCATTAGAACTCCGCTTTTATTTTATTAATTTTGATTACTTAGTCAACTCTAAACATAGCTATGACAATACATATTGTAGTTATATTTGTCAATTTAATGCTTTTAAAAGTTATGTTTAAAAAAAAAATTTATCTCATTTTTTCCCTAAATTTTGGGCATAACAGAAGGAGGCAATGCAGAAGTGAGAGAATTAGATCATAAAACTAATTATAGATAACCAGTAACATTCGGGTTACAAGATTTGACTCACTGGCCTTCTTGGTGCAGTCACCAGTTAGGAGGGACCTCAAAGAAATCAGTCCAAACTGGTTAGCAAGAGTAAACACAATGGAAACACGAGGACATGATGGAGGTAATGTAGAACAGATTGAATTATATCATGAAAACTGATTACAACCAACTGATAACAACTGGGTTACAGTAATTGGCTCATAGGCCTCCTAAAACATGATCAAAATACAGAATAGGTCACAACTGGGACCTCAAATCTTAAGATATATCTTCTATGCTCTATCTAACTCCTTCAGTGTATTCTAATTCTCTATTAAAATGATTTATACGATCCAAGAGGATTCAGTTGGCCCAAAAGGGATCAAAAACCCGAAGAACAAGACCTAACGTGTAAAACCAACAAGGTCAGCCTCCGCCAAAGAAATTCCTCCATAAAATCTAAAGGATGAAGTGTAGATTACAAGAAAAGGTTGGCCACATACCAAGGAACAGCAGAATCAATACTCAGGGCTCCACAAGCTATGAAAAGGATCTGGTAGATCACCAATGCAAATAGGTCCAAGCAACTGGTAATAGAAAACTATCTAAAAAACTGATAGCGATAACTTGCCAAAAAATTATCCAAATGCTCCACAGTTTGGGAATAAGGAAGATGATCAAGTCTTCAAGCATAATCCAACTCCATAGGTTCTTGTGAGCCAAATCTGAGAAACACATAAAGAAATGTTGAAACTGCAAACATAAAGCAAAAATGAAAGGAAATATTTTTGGTTGATGCAAAACTGTTATGAATTGGGGATGCTCCTGCATCAGACATCCGGGGTTGTTGAAAAAGTGATTCTCTCACTTTGCTAGGGTCAGAAGAAAACCAATGTGGTCTACCTCTGCCTAAGAAATCCAAGATGATTCTTCAACTGGTTTTTCCTTCCACTTCACAAGATACTCCTTATATTGGTTGCTTTGAGTACTACGCCCAATCCTGCTATCCAAAATATCTTCAATCTGATCCAGTTCCTTCTGGGGCAACTGTTTCTCTAAGTCTACAATACTGTCCTCACTAAATTCTAGTTCATGATACTAATGAAGATCTGCAATGTTAAACACAGTGAAATGCTCAAACTATCCAATAACTCCACTTCATATGCATTTCCAGAACTGAACTTTCTCAAAATCTTGCAAGGTCTAAACTTTCTCATTTTCAACTTGTTATAAGTTCCAACTGGGAATCTTTCTTTTCTCAAATACACCATCACTTCATCGCTAACTTCAAATTCCTTATGTCTCCTCTTCTCATCTATTTTCTCCTTATACTTGTTGTTCATGTCCTCCAAATGTTGCTTAACTTGAATATGTTATTCCTTCATGTGATCTGCAAATTCTTCCACTTCTGAACTTTTCTGGTCTTAATGCTAATATCTCTTAATTATGATATACCTCTAGGGTGTGCTCTAGTAACAATCTCAAAATGTGTCCTACTAGTACTATTGTTTACAGAATTATTATAGGCAAACTCTGCTTATGCAAGAATCAAATTCCAACTTCCAGCTTTGTCTCCAACTAAAAATCTCAACAAATTTCCCAAGCTCTGGCTAACTACTTATGTCTATCCATCAGTCTGTGGGTGAAAAGTAGAACTGAACTTCAAATTTGTCTTCATCTTCTTCCAAAATTTTCTCCAAAAATAGCCAACAAACTTAGTGTCTCTGTCTAAAACTATGCTCTTAGGTAATCCATGCAATCTCACTACTTCCTTGAAAAATAGGTCTTCTATATGTAATGCATCTGATGTTTTCTCACAAGGTATGAAATGAGCCATCTTCGAGAATCTATCCACTACCACAAATATAGAATCATTCCCTCTCTGTGTTTTAGGCAATCCACATATGAAATCCATGCTTACATCCTCCCAAGGTCTTACCGGTACTGTCAAAGGTTTATACAATCACACATTCTGACTACTACCCTTTGCAACTTGACAAACTCTACAAGTTTGCACATATTTCCTAACATCCTTATGAATATGGGGCCAAAAGTAATGTTCACTCACCAATGCTACTATTTTGTCAACACCAAAGTGTCTGGCTAATCCTCCACTATGTTTCTCCTTTATCATATTCTCCCTCATAGAACTCTTAGGTATGCACAATTGAACTCCTATGAATAACATCCCATCCTGAATGAAGTAATCCAACCACTTGCTTGTATCTATCATAACCGGTTCTCTACATGCTCTCCAAGGTTCTACAAAATTTGGTTCATCATCATACAAGGTCTTCAATTCCTCAAATCCTAATACTGTTACTCTCATCTCTGTTAACAAATTCCTTCTCCTACTCAATGCATCAACAACTTTTTTATATTTCCCACTTCTATGCTTTAACACAAAGGTGTAACTCCACAAAAATTTGACACATCTCATATGTCTATGATTCAACTTACTCTAACTGTTCAAATACTGCAAAGCTTGATGATCCGTATACAACACAAAATCTCACTGAATATCTCCTCTGGGCATCATTGAATTTCTGACTGAAATAAACTACTACTCTCCCTTCTTGACTCAAGACTGCTCATATTTCTATTCCCCTTGCATCACAATCCACTTGAAATTCTTTATTAAAATCCAGTAAATCTAACATAAGCTTCTCAGTCACTTTCCACTTCAATAGTGCAAAAATTTTGTTTGCTCCAGTGGTCCACTTGAACTCCTTTCTATATCCCCTCATTATCTCAGTCATAAGGTTACAAACTGAACTAAAATTTCTGATGAACTTTTGGTATAAACTAGCAAATCCATGAAATGATTTTACCTCTCCAATGCTTTCCGATGTAGGCCACTCAACAATTGCTTTACTTTCTTAGGGTCCATCTTCAAACCATCCTCGAATATCACAAATCCCAAATAGACTAACTCATCTTTCATGAAAGTACACTTCTTAAGATTTATCAACAACTTTTCTTCTCTCAACCTCTGCAAAACTTGTCTCAAATGCAACAAATGCTCCTCTTTTGTCTTACTGAAAATCAGAATTTCATCCAAATATACAATTAAAAACTTACCCAAGAATTTCTTCAATACCTCATTCATCAGCCTCATGAAAGTACTCGGTGCATTAGTTAACCCAAAAGGCATCACCAACCATTCATACAATTCTTCATTTGTTTTGAATGTTGTCTTCCACTCATCTCCGTTGGCCATTTGGAGGAATTGATTATGTGTTGCATTGATGTTTTGTCATTGATGTCAACACTAGCTGTTTTGGCTGCTTTATCGGTATCCTTCTAGTCTCGGTAAGATGTTTGGTTTCTGGTTGGATTAGATCATGATGATCCAGAATGCTCCAATATGTTTGGGTTATGGAATTGGCTTATTCATGCTACTTGATTCATGTTTAGTCAGTTGGTTTCGATTTGGTGATCGGATGCTATCTTGTATGCTGGCAAGCTTGGTTTATTATTCTAGTGAGGGTTTCACCAATAGAGCTTTGTTGAAGATCTTTGATGTTATGCATAAGTGGTGTTGGTGCAACTTCTAGTAGAGATTCAAGATGTTGATGGTGATCATGTTCGAGACTTGGTTGATTGGGATCATTGCTTTAGCATGTGTGGACCTAAATTGGGTCTCGATTTATCTAGGTTATGGACCAACTTAATGTAATGTGTTGATTGGACTTCTCGATGTGTTTTCAGGATGTCTTATGGGTTGGATATTATTTGTTTGGTCTTAGGCCGACATGTTTTGTAATTATGTAATTGTTTTATTGTCTGGTGGCCGACTTGATTGTTTGTGGTTGAGGGTTTGTATATATATGATGTAAGATCTCATTGTAGATCATCATGGAATAGAATAAGAGCGAATAATGTAATAATCATTCAGGCAGAGGATTTGGTTGATCATTGGTGATCAAGTTGGGTTTATGTAAGAGAATTTAGTCCTCCGGTATTGAGCTTAACCAGAACTGTACTCAAGCATAGGAGATGCTATTGTAGACACCTAAAATTGTTCTGTATAATTAAATAAATATTTTTATTTATTTAATTATTTTAGCCTAATTCTTCTATTAATTAAATAAATATTTATTTATTTAATTAATTCATTTATCCTCTTCTAGCCTATTTCTCATTTAAATAAATACATTTATTTATTTAAATTATCTTTTTTCTAAATTAAATAAATACTTTTATTTATTTAATTGATCCCACTTCCTCTATTAATTAAAAAAATCTTTATTTATTTAATTAATTCATTAGCCTTTTCTACCCATGACACATGTCATTTATCTCTTAATTCCTACATTACCTACCCTCTCATTATTTTCTTATTTTCTCTACCTACCCTCTAATCCTAGCTGACCATCTATCTTTTACACCTCTTAATCTTATCCCTCCATTTCCTAAAGTGTCTTCTATATAAGGAGATAGTTCCTTCATTATCAACCCTCAACTAATCAATCCTTCAACCATTTTAACATTCAAACTTTCATATGCGATCAAGCTATCAACCATATTTCTGTTCTTTGTTGAGCTCTTGTGCACACATAAAATCTGAGAGCAAATATATCAAGCAAGATCAATGGAGATAGGAAGAATAGAGATCCAAACCCTATTGGACATGTGATGGTATAATCTTGGTGATTTCATTTGATTTACATTGTCTTAGGTAATCTTCATATGTTATGGTGGATCTGTGTTGTTGTCAGACTAGGGTTTTTTAGTTGAATTCATTTAGTCTTTCAATATTTTTATTCACTTTTCACCATAAACAACTATATTTGGAGTTCGTTCTTTCCTCCGGATTGTAGTCTGGATTTTTATGTAGTTAGTGAGACTCCTTTTGTGATGAGCAGTGTGCTCTAGGCTATTGGCCTTCCTACAAGTGCAGGCCCCTCATTTGTAATCACATACTTACTGCAAAAGTATTATCTGACTATGGGTAGGCTTCCCACCGTGGTTTTTCCCTTTACTGGGTTTTCCGTGTACAAATTTTGGTGTCATGTGGATGGTATTTATTCTCTAATTGTTGTTTATGCTTAATTGGTATATCTACTATTTTGGTATTTGGTTTATGCATTTTAGTTTGATCTTCTAGGTTTTAGTATTAAAGTTTTAATTGCTTAAGGTTCCAGTAATCTGGTGACAACTGATTCACCCCCCCTCTCAGTTGTCTTCCGGTTATTTGAACTGTTTAACAATCTCCTTCTCTGATCGTGATATGATGATATCCACTCTTCAAGTCTATCTTTGTAAAGTATTTGGATCCACTCAAATTGTCCATTATGTCATCCATCCTAGGCGAAGGAAACCAATATTTTACTATGATCTTATTTATTGCTCTGGAATCGGTACACATCATCCATTCTCCATTCTTCTTAGGTGTTAATACTGCTGGTACTACACAAGGGCTCAAACTTTCTCTGATCAAACCTTTCTTCAATAGATACTACACTTGTTGATTCAACTCTTCATTCTCTGTTGGTGTCATCCAGTGTGCAACTTTGTTAGGCAAACTAGTTCTGGGAACTAGGTCCATGCAGTGACTAATACTTCTTGCAGGTGGTAATCCATCAAGAACATTATCTAAAATGATGTCTTCATATTCTATCAACAAATCTTTTATCTCTTCTGGTTGTTCTTCTTCATGCTCTGGATTCTTGGTCTTCTTAGGAACTAAGATAAAACACACATTCTCATGTCTCAATCCATCCAGGAATTTCCTTCCATCCACCAAACAAATTCTAGCATTCATATAGAATTCACTCTTCAAAGGTTCCTCCAAGGGCAACAAGGTTTGCTTCATCCCATTGGCCACAATAGTGTATGTATTTTTCCTCCTATCATGTATTGCCTATCTATCAAACTGCCAAGGTTTACCCAACAAAAGGTGACAAATATCCATAGGCATAATATCACACAAGACTTCATCATGATAATTCTCAATTTTCAATTTCACCAAACATTGCTCACTTATGATCATCCTGAATCCATGCTAGCTAATAAGGCTTAGGGTGTTTCAATCTTTCCAATTTCAACTTATTCACCATCTCTTCTGAAATAAGATTATTTGAATGACCACTATCAATGATAAATTTACAACACTTACTAGATACCTTACATCTAGTCTTGAATAAACTCTTCCTCTGCAAGGGCTCTTCATCTCTCCCGGTATGACACAAAGGTCTCCTCATCATAAATAGTTCTCCATCTTCTAGTTTATTATCTAATCTGGTGGGGTTTTCTTCCACCACTATAGTTCTTTTAGTATTATCTATCTTCTTACACTCGAAAGCATGATATCCTTCTCCACACTTATAACAAGTTCCTCTAAACACTCTCTTATCTTGTCTTCTGTCATCTTTTTCAAAATTCTCACTTCTTTGTCCTTGTTCTAATCCATACAGGTTCCTCTACCTTTGGTATATCCTCTTCCTCCTGGAATCTTGCTCTAGAAAACCTTCCACCTCTGTCTCTCTACCTCTGCTCATGTCTTTTGTTTAGCTTCTCTTTTGCTTTCAGGGCATATTGGTAAGCTTATTCAACACTCTACAATTTGATCAAATTGAGTTCATCTTGTATAGACACGCACAATCCATTAAAATATCTTGCAACTTGTTAAACTTCATCATCAACATGTTTGGATTTGATAGTCAACTTGTAAAATGCTTCGGTGTACTCCTTCACACTAGAATCCTTCTATCTCAAATTCTGCAACTTCTAGAACAGATTCACTTGATAGTCAACTGGCATAAATTTTGATTTCAACTTAGAAACCATCCGGTCCCATGTCTTGATCTTCTCTTTACCTCTTCCCTATATATCAACCTGCAAATGCTCCCACCAAAGAGATGCATGACCTTTCAACTAGGTACAGGCATATTTCACCTTCCTTTCTTCTATATTGTTTTCAAAATTAAAATATTTCTCCATCTTTGAGATCTAATCCATCAATTCGTTTGAATCCAACTTTCCATCATATTCCAGTGGGGTAAAATGAGGTTTAGTATTCGCCTACTCAAAACCCTCAAAAACCTTTCTTCATTTGGATCAATCGCCAGTCAGTTTACTTGTTCTTCTGGGGCTTCTTTCCCTTCATCTTCACTTACATCTTCAATATTTCAGCCTCTTCTTTGGGCTGTCTCAACAACTTCCAATCGGGCTGCAATTCCTCTCAACATTTCCATCATAGAAGGGTCTGCACTCCCACACGCTCCACCATTCCTATTTCCACTTCATGCCATCTTTACACCAGTCCTCTATAGCTGCAAGTCGGATCCACTATCCTCCACCCTACAACAAAATTCTCAGGACAACACAATCTCCCAAATGAAAGCTCACTCTGATACCAATTGGTGAAGTCACCGGTTAGGAGGGATCTCAAAGAGATCAGTCCAAACTAGTCAACAAGAGTAAACACAACAGAAACACAAGGAAATGATGGAGGCAATGTAGAACATATTGAATTATATCATGAAAATTGATTACAACCAATTGATAACAACCGAGTAACAATAACTAACTCACATGCTTGCTAAAACATGCTCAAAATACAAAACAAGTCACAACCAAGACCTCAAATCTTAAGATCTATCTTCTATTCTTTGTCTAACTCCTTCAATATATTCTAATGATCTATTACAATAATTTATATGATCAAAGGGGATCCAGTCAGCCCAAAAGGGATCAAAAACCTGAAGAACAAGACCTAATGTGTAAAAGGAACAAGGTCGGCCTCCGCCAAAGAAATTCCTCCAAAAAAATCCAAGGATGAAGTGTAGATCATGGGGAAAGGTTGACCACATGCCAAGGAACATCATAATCAACACTCAGTGATCCGTAAGCTACAGAAAGGATCTAGTAGATCACCAATGCAAATAGGTCCAAGCAACTAGTAACAGAAAACTATCTCAGAAACCACTAGCGATAACTTGCCGGAAAATTATCCAAATGCTCCATAGTTTGGGAATAAGGAAGATGATCATGTATTCAAGTAGAATCCAACTCCATAGGTTTCGGTGAGCCAAATCTAGGAAACACAGAAAAAATGCTAAAATTACAAACATAAAGGAAATATTTTTGGTTGATGCAAGATTGCTATGAACTAGGGATGCTCCCACATCACTACTACTCACATGTTCAATTACAAAATCAGTCAACTCCGGGCCTCTAATTATTAAGATATATCTTATATGTTCTCTTTGACTAAATTATGATGCTTAATTACATTGATTTATATGGTCTAGAGGGATCCGGTCAGCCCAAGGGGGATCAAATGTCGAAGAACAAGAACAAGATCAAACATGTAAAACACCAAGTCACCCTCCGCCAAAGAGATTTCTCCAGAAAATCTAAAGGATAACGTGTGGATCAAAGGGAAGGTTGGCCACATGCTAAGGAACATTGGAATCAACAAACTAAAGCTTTATAAGCTATGAAAGGATCTGCAAGACTCGTCAATGGCAAATAGGTCCAAGCGGTTTCGGTGCTAGAAAATTGTCTCAAAATTCGTAATCGATAACTTGTTGGAAAATGATCCAAATGCTCCACGGATTAGGAATAAGGAATATGATCATGTTCTCAAACAAAATCCAGATTCACAAGGTCCAGTGAGCCAATACAGGAAAATGCAAAACGGAATGTCGAAACTGCAAAACATAAAGAAAAAATAAAATAATTTTTTTTTGGTTGATGCAAGATTGCCAAGAACCAGGGATGCTCCTACATATGACATCTGAGGTTGTTGAAAAAGTGAGTCCCTCACTTTGCTAGGGTTAGAGGAAAACCAAGGTGCTCTACCTTTGCCTGAGAAATCCAAGATGAATCTTTAATCAGTCTATCCTTCCACTTCACAAGATACTCCATATACTGATTTCTCCAGGTGCTACACCCAATCCTATTGCCCAAAATATCTTCAATCTGGTCTCGTTCCTTCTGGGGAAACTATTTCTCCAAGTCTACAATACTGTCTTCACTGAATTTTGATTCATGATAGTGACATAGATCTGCAATATTGAATGTAGGTGAAATACCCAAGTTATTTGGTAGCTCCACTTCATATGCATTTATGGAACTGAACTTCCTCAAGATCTTGCAAGGTCCAAACTTCCTCATCTGCAACTTGTTATAGGTTCCAACTAGAAATATTTCATTTCTTAGATACACCACCACTTCATTGCCAACTTCAAATTCCTTATATCTCATCTTCTCATTTGCTTTCTCCTTATACTTGTTGTTCATATCCTCCAAATGCTTCTTAACCTAAATATGTAAGGCCTTCATGTGATTTTCAAATTCTTCTACTTTTGCACTCCACTTGTCTTAATTACTATTATCTCTCAATTTTGATATACCTCTATGGTGTGTTCCGGTAACAATCTCAAAAGGTGTTCTTTCGATACTCTTGTTCACTGAATTATTATAGGCAAACTTCGCTTGTGCAAGAACCAAATCCCATATTCTGGGTTTATCTCCAACTAAGCATCTCAACAAATTTCTCAAACTCCTATTTACTACCTTTGTTTGTCCATCAATCTGTGGGTGAAAAGTAGAACTTAATTTTAAATTTGTCTTCATTCTTTTCCAAAGTGTTTTCCAAAAATAACCAACAAACTTAATGTCTGTCTGAAACTATGCTCTTAGGTAATCCATGTAATCTCACTACCTCCTTGAAAAATAAGTCAGCTACATGCATTGCATCAGATGTCTTCTTATAAGGTATGATATAAGCCATTTTCAAGAATCTATCCACCACCACAAATATAGAATCATTTCCTCTTTGTGTCTTAGGCAATTCACGTATGAAATCCATTCTTATGTCCTCCGAAGGTCTCTCCGGTACTGTCAAAGGCTTATATAATCCCACATTTGACTACTACCTTTTGCAACTTGACAAATTATACAACTCTGCACAAATTTCCTAACATCCTTATGAATATGAGGCCAAAAGTAATGTTCATTAACCAATGCTACTATTTTATCAACACCAAAGTGTCCAACTTATCCCCCACTATGCTTCTCCTTTATCAAATTCTCCCTTATAGAACTCTTAGGTATACACAACTAAACTCCTCTGAATAAAATCCCATCCTGAATGAAATAATCCAACCACTAACTTATGTCCACCATAACTGGTTCTCTACATGCTCTGCAAGGTTCTGCAAAATTCAGGTCATCATCATACAAGGTCTTCAACTCTTCAAATCCTAATATTGTCACTCTCATCTCTGTCAGCAGATTCCTTCTTCTACTCAATGCCTCAACAACTTTGTTTGACTTTCCACTTCTATGCTTTAACACAAAAGTGTAACTCTACAAAAATTCTACCCCTCATATGTCTCTGATTCAACTTACTCTAATTGTTTAAATACTGCAAGGCTTGATGATTAGTATACAACACAAATTACTTAGGAAACAGGTAATGTCTCCACTTCTTCAAGGCTTGAGCTATGGCATAAAGTTCTTGATCATACACTGAATATCTCCTCTTGACATCATTCAACTTTTCATTGAAATAAGCTACTGCTCTCCCTTCATAACTCAATATTGCTCCAATTGTGTTCCCACTTGCATCATAATCCACTTAAAATACTTTGTTGAAATCCGGTAAAGCTAACATAGGTTGTTTTGTCACTTTCTGCTTTAGCAATTCAAAACTTTTATTTGCTCTGGTTGTCCACTTGAATTCTTTCCTGTCCCCTCTCATTGTCTCAGTCATAGGGCTACAAACTGAACTGGAATTTTTGATAAACTTTCAGTAGAAACTAGTCAATCCATGAAATGATCTAACCTCTCAAATTCTTTCTAGTGTAGGCCATTCAATAATTCCTCTTACCTTCTTAGGGTCCATCTTCAATCCATCCATAGATATAACAAATCTCAAATATACCAACTCTTCTTTCATGAAATTGCACTTCTTTAGATTTATCAACAACTTCTCTTCTCTCAACCTTTGCAAAACTTGTCTTAAATGCAACAAATGCTCCTCTTTTGTCTTACTGTAAATCAATATGTCATCCAAATATACAATAACAAACTTACCCAAGCATTTCTTCAATACCTCATTCATCAACCTTATGAAAGTACTTGGTGCATTAGTCAACCCAAAAGGCATCATCAACCATTCATACAATCCTTCATTTGTCTTGAATGTTGTCTTCCACTCATCTCCTTCTCTGATTCTAATCTAATGATATCCACTCTTCAAGTCTATCTTTGTGTAGTATTTGGCTCCACTCAAACAATCCATTATGTCATCCATCCTAGGTAAAGGAAACTGGTACTTCACTATGATCTTGTTTTTTGCTCTGGAATCGGTACACATCCTTCATTCTCCATTCTTTTTAGCTGCTAACACTACTGGTACTGCACAAGGACTCAAAATTTCTCTAATCAAACCTTTATTCAACAACTCCTGCACTTATCTATTCAACTCTTCATTCTCTGTTGGTGTCATCTAATGTGCAACTTTGTTAGGCAAACTAGCTTTGAGAATTAGGTCCATACAATTCTTGATACTCCTCATAGGTGGTAATCCATCAGGCATATTATTTGAAATGACATCTTCATACTTTATCAGCAATTATTTTACTTGCTCCGGTTCTTCTTCTTCATGCTCTAGGTTCTTAGTCTTCTTAGGAACTAAGGCAAAACACACATTTTCATGTCTCATTCCATCTAGGAATTTCCTTCCATCCACCAAACAGATTCTCGCATTCGTACAAACTTCACTCTTTAGGGGCTCATCCAAGGGTAAAAAGGTTTGCTTCAGCCCATTTGCTACCTTTGTGTACATGTTCTTTCTCCCATCATGTATTGCCTGCCTATCAAACTACCAAGGTCTACCCAACAAAAGGTGACAAATATCCATAGGCATAATATCACACAAAACTTCATCATGATAATTCAAAATTTTTAATTTCACCAAGCATTGCTCACTTACTAACAACTAAGGATCATCCCGAATCCATGCTATCTGATAAGGCTTAGGGTGTTTCAATCTTTCCAACTTCAATTTATTCACCATTTCTTCTGAAACAAGATTATCTGAACTACCACTATCAATAAATAATTTACAACACTTACCAAGTACCTTACATCTGGTCTTGAACAAATTTTGCCTCTGCAAGGGCTCTTCATCCTCTCCGGTATGACACAAATCTCTCCTCATCATCAATAGTTCTCCATCTTTCAATTTGTTAGCTGATTCGGTGGGGCTTTCTTCTACCAATTTGGTTATCCTAGTGATATTTGTCTTCTTACATTTGAAAGCACGATGTCCTTCTCCTCCACATTTAAAGAAAGTTCCTCTAAACACTCTCTTGCCTTTTCTTGTGTCATCTTTTCCAAAAATTTCATTCTAGTAACTATTAGTTTCTCTTCTCAGGTAGAAATTTTTGTCATCCTTCTGGTATGAACTACCATCTTTGGTTACTTCCTTGTCCTTGTTCTGATCTGTACAGGTTCCTCTTCCTCTGGAATATCCTCTTCGTCCTTGAAATCTTTCTCCAGAAAACCTTCCACCTCTACCTCTCTATCTTTTCTTGTGTCTTTTGTTCAACTTCTCTTATGTTTTCAAGGCATATTGGTAAGCTTCTTCAACACTTTGTAACTTGATCAAATTGAGTTAATCTTGTATAGACATCCACAATCCATTTTAATATATTCAACTTGTAGAATGCTTCGATATACTCCTTCACACTAGATTCCTTTTGCTTCAAGTTCTAGAACTTTTAGAATAGATTTACTTGATAATTAGCTAGCATAAACTTTGATTCTAAATTAGCAAATTCCGTCGGTGAATTTGCTACTTGTTCTGTCAGTGCTTCTTCTTCTTCATCTTCACTTACATCTTCCATAGGTCTACCTCTTCTCTGGGCTGTTTCAATGACTTCCAACTGGGCTGCAATTCTTCTCAATATTTCCATCGTAGTAGGGTCTACATTCCCATGTGCTCCAACATTCCTATTTCCTCTTCATGGAATCTTCACGTCAGTCCTCTGCAGCTGTAGGTTGGATCCACAATCCACCACCCCACAACAAAATTTCAAGACAATGCAATCTCTAGAATGAAATATTGCTTTGATACCACATGGTGCAGTCACTAGTTAGGAGGGACCTCAAAGAGATCAATCCGCACCGGGCACCAAGAGTAAACACAACAGAAACAAGAGGATATGAAGGAGGAAATGCATAACTAAAAGAATTAGATCATGAAAACTGATTACAGATAACTGGTAACATCCGAGTTACAAGATTCGGCTCGCTAGCCTGCTACATACATACTCAATTATAGATTCGGTCAACTCTGAACCTCTAATTCTTAAGATGTCTTTTATGTTCTATTTGACTGAATTATGATACTTAATTTACATTGATTTATATGATCTATAGAGGGATATGTTCGGCCCAAGAGGGATCAAATGCCAAAGAATAAGATCAAATGTGTAAAACACCAGGTCGGCCTCTACCAAAGAGATTCCTTCAAAAAACTCAAAAGATGAAGTGCGGATCAAAGGGAAGGTTGGCCACATGCCAAGGAACATTGGAATAAACAAACTGAAGCTCCACAAGCTACAGAAGGATCTGCAAGATTCACCAATAGCAAATAGGTCCAAGCAGTTCTGGTGCCAGAAAATCATCTTGGAATCCAAAATTGATAACTTGTTGGAAAATGATCCAAATGCTCTGCAGTTTAGGAATAAGAAAAATGATCATGTCCTCAAACAAAATCCAGCTCTGCAAGGTCCGGTGAGCCAATGCAAGAAAATGCAGAAAGGAACGCGAAAACTGCAAAACAGAAAGCAAACAAAAAAGATTTTTTTTTTTGGTTGATGCAAGTTTGCCAAGAACCGAGGATGCTCCTGCATCAAACTCAAATCATTGAGATGTATAGGATGGGGGAAGTCTAAACAAGCAATCCTAACAAGATAATAAACTTTAGGATTGTTCTAGTTATTAGGGCTTATGGATGATCAACAACAAGTACTCAAGCATAGGAAAGGTTAATAGTTTGACTCTAATAAGATGTACATATAATTTTTTTTAATATTTAGGCATCAAAGATGCTTGGGAAGGAGTACCTAGTTAGATATATGAATGAAATTCCAACTCTAGCAGAATAAGTGCAAAGGGTTTAGGAGTTATATAGTTTGGAAAATGGCATTCGGGGAAAGACAAGTTTTACATGCAAATAAGGAAAGAGGCTAAAGCAAGGAAGGCTTGAAAGATATATGCCAATAGAGTTAAGTTTGAAAGTACAAAAGTCTAACATGCTACCATTACTTAAGGTAATGATTGTTGGAATAAATAATTCATATATTAATTATTCACTTAATTGCATTAATTCACTAAATAATCGATGCCTTAGTTAGTAATTTATTATTGGCATTTATTAATTAGTTAATTAATTAATTATGAATAACTAATTAATATTTATCTCAATGCATAATGCAAAATAGGAAAAGCAAGCTATATTTATCTCTATTATGCTTTTTGTGCATACATGACTGATTCATGCATTCTATCTTAATCTCAATCTATCTTGTAGACTCCACCATTTAGGATTTATATCTTTAGAGTTAGATTTCTTTATAAGGATGTCATATCCTTAATTGTAATTAAGCAATAAGCAATCAGCAATTTCAAAGCAACACCTTCATTTATTGTTAGTTGTCTTCAATTCTCTTTGTTGTTCAATTTTCTCTTATTGTGTGACAGGTATTCTTGCAGAAGATAATTGGGCTTGTGGGATTTGCATTTCACGAATTGTAACATGGTATCAGAGCTCTAGATCTGAAGATTCTTCTTCGCTTTTTTGGAGATTATTTACATTTACACAACAAATTATTCATCTTGGGTTATTTTGGAGCTCACCATCAGTTTTAGAAAGCTTGAGAAAATTAGGATTGCCTTTCATTTCGCTGAAATCTGATATACAGATTCCATTTTGCAAGGGTTCAAAGTTCGAGGGTTTTTCTCTATTCTAGAGGGTACCTAAAAATTTGAAGCTTTTTGGGCCCAAAAAGATCCCATGGTTGAATTTAGAAGGTCAATTCCATGAATTTTGATATATAATTTGCCTATTTTCGGCATTGGGAGCATCTGGGGCATGATTTTTTCATTGGCACGCTTTTCGAGGCACAAAAATCCGTATGGTAGTAATTTTACTTTTGTCAAAAAAAATTTTGGTTAATTTTTTTTAAGGGGATTTTAATTTTCAGCTGCTGACGTCAACATGATGTTACAACCAACATGCATGGCCCTTCTTTGACCCTCTTTGTGCCCTAAAAGAGGTGTTTTTTTTGTTTTGGCCATAACTTGATCATACAGAGTCAAAATTAAGAAAACCATATACCATTGGAAATCTATTTCCAAGCCCGATCTAGAGAATATTTTTTTGATTTTTTAATTTTGCAAGTTTTTTTGCCAGGTAAAGTCAGAAGTTGTAGTTTGCACTCTCAGGGGCATATCTTGTGCATTCGGACTCCATTTTTCACAAATGAGATATCGTCAAAAAGGTGATTCAACGCTCTATCTAGATTTCAGGTCCATTTCTTCAGATATATTTCTAGCCCACTACCTCTTCTTTCTGAAGTAATCAGTGACTTCCTGGCCCTATTTTGTCCTTCTATGACCATAGCTCCATCTTTTTGGCACACCTTTTTTTTTTCTCTTTTTTAGCGTCATGGAGAATAGCATTCAGATTCAGTGTACCTGTCTTACTCTCCCTTGTCAGAAGTATGAGGGGGTTTCTATTGTTGTTTCTAATGCTTCATTAGTTTTTCTTTGGAGTGTTCTTTGTATTCAATACTTGTTCCTATGTACTAGGAGATGCAGGGCCATTTACCCATGCATTGTCTATGAGATGGATAACTTACGTATTTATTCCTATATACTATGAGATGCATCACGACCATTTACCCATGCATTATCATGTTGGAATTCAAGAACACTAAGAGGGGGGGTGAATTAGTGTTCTATCAGAATGATCAATTTTAACCTTATCAAAGCATGCATTCACCAACCGGTATACCAATACATATAAGATTGAAAGAATTAAAGAAATCAATAAACCAATCACACAAATGAGTACCATAACACAAAGAATTATATGTGGAAAAACTCAAAGAGGAAAAACCACGATGATATTTGTGACCCACAATATCAATCCACTGGCCATATGAAAAGATATTACAAAATATAGGGGCCTGCACTTGCAGGAAGGCTTACAGCCTAGAGCACACTGCTCAATCACAAAAGGAGCCTCATTGACTACATACAAATCCATACTACAATCTAGAGAAATGAGTGAACTGCAAAGATAACATCTCCTATACCTAAATATAGTTCCGGTTAAGCTTTGTCTATTTTAGTCTAAAACCCTTAACCCTTATTTGGAATAACCTCTTACATAAACTTCACATTACAAACATTATCACATTCTCCTATCCTTACATATTACAAAATGATCTAATCAACTGACCTATATACCCTTACAATCCTTCATGCCTTATGTTAGCTTACATAGATAATTACAAAGTGAATATACATGTCAGCTCAATTACATATATACATAAATATCAAAATCAATTGTCGATGTTGGATATCCCAAAATGATGTCGGCCTTCAATACCAATAACTTGATGAAGTCATGTCAGCCTGCAATGCCGGTAACCAAAGAATTCCTCCTACCGGTGAAGATGCCTACCAGTATCGGTGTCAGTGAAGTGTTTGCCAGTAAACAACCAAACCAAAATATGAAAACCAAAACATGTTTCCATCAATGACAACATATTGAAACCAATCAAGTGAGTGTCAATTTCCAATAATCTCCCCCTTTGGCATTGATGGCAACACTCATGCAAAAAATGATAATGGTTTCCATCTATCGGTTTCATCTTGAGACTGCTCCACCTAAGATGAATATCCATCTATGATCATGATCATTACCAAATAATCCATACCTCCATATCTCCTGATGCGAAGAATATATTTTTCACCTATACTCCCTCTTTGACCAATGCCCAAAAAATAACAAAAACTGCAATGAAGAATGAAAGACTGTACAAAGAATGTCCCATAATACCTTATTGGAGTTGAATATATTTGAAAATTTCCGGTTAGGCTTTCTCCAAAAGTTCTAGATAGGTATCCCAACCTGATTTGAGTGTGCCAGAAATAGATACAAGTCCATTAAGCATATGGGCATATGACTCTTTATCCTTAAGTTTTGTTGGTGTGGGCTTACCAACCATATCAATACACTCCTTCATATGTACACTTAATGAGTCCAACTGAGGAATCACCAATCCTCTAAGACATCTAGCTCTCCTTATGATTTTATCTTTATCCCTCTCAAGAGCTAAAACTTGAGCTTCCAATACCAAAATCTGACCATCAATAGATCTAGTCAAAGAATGTGATCCATCAAAAGAATTGACTATACCTACAATCTTCTCCTCAGTATACTTAATCCTTTTATCTAAATCTACTGAAAGTAAACCTGCGTTACAACATACTCTATAAATATTAGTACACTTCCTCAAAGCATTATCAATCAAATTCAACTTATCATTAATCTCCTTCTTCTCTGACTCAATCATCTGATCAAATGTTGCTCTCTTAGCCTATGTAAACCTCTCCAATGCCTGCCAGTTTCATATCCGCTGTAAAGATTGAAAGTCCTTAGAAATGTACTCTGTGATTATTTTAAGCTTGTTGGATGGGCTTTCTTCTTTGTCAAATTTGCACTCTGGGACAAGTTTATGCAAAATAAGGATAGACTGATCAATAAATCCTTTGTCCATAGATCCTTCCTTCATCATCTTATGTGATGCATAAATGTAAGAGCTAGAAACATAATTCAGATGGTTTGACTGAGTTACTTGGTAACCAATAATCATGCTTTCAAATCTAATGTCTCTTTCAGTGATAGTGCTAACCCTCATTGATCACTTGTCCGATGTTGTGCTGGTGATTTTGTTGACCTGATCATTATAAACCTTCTTCTCTGGGTGTTGCCCAATCTGTGGTAAGTCGATGATTTCCCAGTGGCCTCCTTCGAGATCTTATACGGTTTGTCCAACCAGATGAATTCTCCATGCACTCTACTCAAAACATATCTCACAATCTCATCTTTAAATTTGGGTATATCCAAAATGTCGGTAAACCCTAGATCCTAAATGTGCTAATACTCAGGCTTAATCTTTCCAGAATATCCCATTAACTCGATCATATATATGCTCTTAATATCATTGGTTCCCAAATACTCAATGTGACAGTGAATTTAAGCTCTGACATCTTCAACATATACAACTCCTTCCGAGACACGAGAAAAAGTGCCAACTGAATCATCCAAGGTGGATATATGCGAACATTGTTTGAAAGTTGGCCTAGGACAGTCCTTAACCTCAACAACAATAGGATTTGCAATAAAATTAGGTACAAAGGATGATCCTGCTTCCATGATGAAAGATAAATACCTATGAATAGTTACCGGTGAAACCCTAAAAAACTCTTCTGATCGCTAGTGAAATCGCTCAAGAAGATATCGATTGCACTGAATTGCCTTATACTTGCTCTGAATCACTCTAAATGCAAAGTGATAAAAAATGAAGTGAATTCAACAATTTAACCTCTAAGAAAAACCCTAATCCATCATTGATATGTATGACTTCCGGTGAGAGATACAGGATCTCGGTCAAACATCTTAGTGCAAGGTACCTAGCACTCCAAGAATGAAATATTTTATTTATTTTAAGTTTGTGTGTTAATTTGTGATGTAATTATGGACCAACCATTGAGGACTTATTAGAGCCATGGTTGAGTTGTCCAAATTTTGGTTTGAGTCAATTGTGCTTAGGATGCTATTAGCCCCTGAGAAGTGAGATGCTTAGGTAGTTCACAGGAAAAACACTCTGGATGAATGTATTAATGTATTGGGAGTTAATTGAGTTGTGTTTAGGTCTTCTAGGGTGTTTGAGGACCTTTAAGAGCCTTATAATGCATTAGAATGCAAAATTTGCATCCTGGAGCAAAAGTTGTGAGAAGTTGCTGAGCAACATTTTGCAATTTCTTGCAAAAGTTGCATTTTTTGGTTATAGGCATTAGGAAGTTGGTTGAACCAAGTGAAACAAGTGGATATAAGCCAAATTTTACTTCATTTTATGGGTTGGAGGATTGGAAATGCAAGAGCAAGTTTTTGGTTTGTGAAACAACCTTGTTGCCACCGGTTTTTGACAATTTTGTCTTGTTTTTCCTTGCTTGTATGGTCCACTATGGACTAGATGGTGTAAAATCATTTAAATCTTTGTATGTTAAATATATTTTATTTCATTAAGGTGATTTTCAGGTTTGATTGTTCCAGGTTGTAGATATTTCTTTCATTCTTTGCAACTAGGAGCAAAACCCTTGCAAATAGGGTTTAAGAGTAAGAAATGGCTCTAACCTAGGAATTATTTGATGGAACCTATTGAAATAAATAAGAATTCTAGGTTAGGGTCTGGAAATAGCTTATGAATAGGGTGTGTGATGTTGTAGGTCCAGGAGGAGGAGAAACAATGAAGCCCTAGGCTCACTGCTGGGAGTAGGTGAGTTAGGACAACAAGAAAAGTGTGATTTGTGGGCACATGAAGATTGGTGTAGGTACAAGTGGCATATTATTGGAAATCCCTCTAAGTCCCCTTGAATTCTCCCAAGGTTTTTAGAGTAGGATATTTGATAGGTGAATAGTTCTAGACCCATCTTGCCAATTCACCGACTAGACCTAAAACCCTTCAAATTAGTGCAACATTGAAAAACCCACTTGTATAGATAACCCAGATGCACTTTTCTAGTATAGTTTGTAACTTCCAAAAGGGTACTCAAATCCATGATTTATTTATAGGATTGTTTGGGAATTTTTCAAATTAAACCCCTAAAACCGCCTAAGGAGGGCTAATGCAATTAGGCCTTATTAGGTGCCAATAGAGACCTAGAAGGGTTAAGAAGCCAAGGCGATGGATTTGGTGAGTCTTAAACCTCAAAACATATCAAAGAAACATTGTTTATGAATTGGGAAACCATAGGAAGAGATTGTGTGATAAGATCCTTGCTGGAGTGGTTGGAGCCCAATAGAGGAGTGTGTGAGTAACCGAGGTGGCAACCTCAAGTAGAGGAGTTGATTATCCTGAAACCATTGGCTATACCTAGGAGGAAATTCAAGAAGGTTCAGACCTTGGAGGTCTCATTATCATAACCCTTGCCAACAAGGAAAACTTTAAGAACCCCCCCTTGGACAAGGTGTAAAAACCTGGCAAAAACTATATAATTCCCGAGGAAAATTTTAATTTTGCTGGCAAATTTTTGTGGTTTATGGAGTAAAATAATAATCTCCATTGGTGAATTAGCCATGATCACTCAAAGTTTGTGAAAAATCCAGGCGAATTGTAATGTTTTTAAAACCAAAAAAATATTTGCATGGGCAAATTGTAATGTTTTTAAAATCAAAAAAATATTTGCATTGGCGATTTCAACCTATTTTCAAACCATTAAAAAAGAATATTGGTTATTTCAACCTATTTTCAAACCATAAAAATAAAATATTGGTGATTTCAAGCTATTTTCAAACCATACAAAAAAATAATTGATGATTTCAAGATATTAAGTCATTAAAACACGTGGCACACAGTCGTCAACTCTCTGCCTGAAAGACTACCCATTAGAAAATCTTGCGACCTAGTGACAAGCCCTTATGACTCTATCTCCAACTCACAAGGTGAAAATGCTAAGCCTTCATAACCTCTAGATCTAGCGACTGAGGGAAACTGAACTACAACTCGCCAATTCTCGACCACAAAATGTTAAGTCCTCATCACCGCAGCGACTTGGAGATAGTGGTAACTTTAACCCTTGTCACGTACTTGCCAACATTAAACTATTTCTCTTAACCACTAGCACTTCACTCGTAAGGTCGTGACTTGATTAGGTCTTCAGACATTTAACTTCGTGAGTTGGCAATAACCATAAAACTTAACCACAAATTGTCTAGTCGCTAGCTCGCGACCTAAAAAATGCTAACATTAAACAAACATGAGAGCTAGCGACAACTATATGAAATGAGTTACTCTCTAACTCTCACGGCTATAATGTATGACATCAGACCAACTCGAGACCTCATGACCAAAGCAATTTCACTAACAATCTCCACCTCGGTAACATAAAATGCTAACACCCAAAAAGCTAGAGACCTTGTGATGTAAACCCAAACCAACTTGTCCCTAGCTCACGGCTTGATCATGTCTTTAGAAATTTTACCTCGTGAGCTGGCGATAACCATAAAAATTAACCACAAACAATCTGGTCGCTAGCTCTCAACCTAAAATTGCTAACATTAAACAAACATGAGAGCTAGCGACAATTGTGGTGGCAAGCTAATATGTACAAGGAATTTTTAAGGCTTGGATGCTGACTCATTCCTGAGGGACTAGTTTGAAGGTTTCTCCTGAGTCGAGGTTGATTAGACAAGCGAGGACGATGGTTTCAAAGGCATAAAAGGATTGGATAGCTTCTGAGTTAGAGATGGTAGATCACAGATTTCTCTGAGAAATCAGAGCTCAGGTTGCTTATTGTCAGGGATTACGAAGCAAAATTTGTTCAATCAAGGAGGAATAAAATCAAAACAAAATCATTCACAATAGATGAGCCTTAGCAGGATGTAGTGGATTTGATAGGCATGACTTCTAGAGTCTATAGTCATGTTGAAAAACTCCAAAATGTTGATTTTTCATGTGAATGAGCATCACCAAATGAAGTGTTAAAAGGTTATAAATACAATGGAGTGGTGACTTAATTGGTAGAAGAGAAAAGAAACCTTTTTCATTTTCTGAGAGTGGTTTTTTCCTCAGAAAGGAAGATGATGTTTGAGTAGGATCATGCATGGAGTTGTTGTGTGCTCTGTGATACCGGATGGGTGTTTTTTTGTTTTCTCCTGTGTGAGTTTTTTTATTGTCAGAGGGGTTGTGAAAGTGAGAAGGATTACCAGAGGGGGTGTGAAAGCCTTTTCTTATCAAGAAAGGCCAAGCATGGCACATCCTCTACTTCTACTTTGCCACAAGATGGCAGGGGGTTTGAAGAAGGAGCCCACAAAGGAATGAAAGAAGGATTTTTTTGGGTGGGGAGTGGGAGCCATTCATCTTTGTGATGATATGGAAGCTGCAACCCCTCTCCAACATATTACATTTACCCTAAAGCTCCTTTTTCCACTTTCCCTGATCGTGGGCATGAAGGCTCGAGCTCCTCTTTCCATTTTCTCTATTCTTGGGCATGAAGGCTTCCTCCTCTACTTGGAAATTATTTTTTACACAGAACATAACATTTCACATTCCATCCGAAGGCATCAGGGTGATAATGGCATGGCTCAAGCAATTTTGCAAGTTGTATAGTCATTAGGGTTCCTTTTCTGGTTCCAGTAGTGATTCTAGACTCTAGGTGAAGGGAACAAGTTGTATAGTCATTTACAGAGCAAATGAAAATCATTTAGTGTCAAGCTTTGTGCAAGTTCTTGAAGGAGTTATATATAAATTTATTTTGTGACAGTCGATGGAAGTAGTAATTTTATTCAATAGAAATTAAATTCTGATCTATTTCTCTCCGGTGTATAATTCTCTCTTTCAAATGATCAGAATCATGAGTTTTAACTTTTTTCATTTGTTGCATTGTTATGGTGTGTGTAATTTTTCATTTAATGCTTCCTATTATGCCCAAGAATGCAAAATTTTTGTTAGTCTGGAATCATATTAAGGATTCACCTCATTGTAATTGGTGGGCAGATTATAGGTATGAGTAAATGCCAACTTTATGGAGGAGGGAAAACATGTACATGATAGTCACAGAACATGTCCATATATATTACATAAACATCCATAGCATATAAAATCATAAGAGTATTAAGAATGAAAGTATCAAACACCACAATAGATAGGAATACAACATAATTAGTAAAACATGCATGCAACTCAATTAAAGGGAATATCTTTTGAGGATCCAATTCCATGATAGATGTTATAGAAAAATCACAATTTCATAATCAAAGGAAAAAAAGAAAACATATTCACCCACAATGAATCAACTATTATAATTGGAAGGTCACTTCACCAAGTCAACATCAATACAATAGACCAGTGCCTTATCCTAGGGCATAGAGTCACTTACAATTCAAACACAACCTGATAATATAAATAAACTTTAGTAAGATTCATTTGTAGATAAATAGGAATGAATATACCATTACATACACAACCCATATTCATATGTAAACTAAAAAACCCTTGACCATTCAATTCATAGTGAAAACATAAATTTAACACAAAGACAATTATGTGAAGATCTCAAACTACAAATGATATTGATATTATATTCATAATGATATCAAAAAGTAAATTCAAATGTGATTCAGCTATGCACTTATCAAATTCTTGAATAGTTGAACTATTATAACTATATAAGAGTTTTCAAAATCAATAAAAGTGGCCAACTGGCCATCCTTCTCTATCGATCAAAAAGAAAAAGTGGCTATCCCTCTCAAATTAATCTTGGAATCCTTTTAAGATGAGGATTCAATAAGCTTAGAATTACTGTGAGGAATCTTGGGTAGCAACCTGACATTTCTTCTTTTGCTTTAGCATGGCTTGCCACTTGTCCACCTCTTTGTCTGTTGGCCAACTGAATGCCTTTACCCCTTCCAACTTTGCAACTGAATTTGTCCATTTGGCATCTGTAACTATCCTAGCCTCAATAATAAACTTTGCATGGTCAACCTCAACCTTGAACAGTGAATCAAGCATACCGTTAAGGAAATTAGCATCAACCTGTTCTTCTATATGCTTGATTATTTCTTCTTCTCCAGAATCAAATCAAATTCGCTAGTCCAATCAGAAACTAATTTCAAATCTCCATTACTACCATAAATTGAAGGCACCAATTTACTATAACCTTCCCCAAATGTCTGCAATTTTTCATTTATAAGCACATCCTTCCCTGTGAAAAATGCATAAGCTGCATTCATTACCTCCACCATGTCTTTAGTGTCACTAATCTTGGGAGGGAACTCGTCACTATACATCATTGTAGTATCTAGCTTATCCATTAATCTGCTTCTTCCTAACCAAACATTAAACAAAGGTCCAAGAAAAGCGACAACCTCAAAGGATGTTTTAATTGCCTCTTTCAAAGAAATGTGCAAATCATGCACTACCATCAATTTTCCTTTCAATACATTATTCTTGTGTTTCAAAATTCTTGACACAACAAAGATAGCCTTAACATTTTGTTCCTTTTCAAGCTTTTCAATTTTCCTTATGTATTCCTCCATTTTTGTTGTCACGTCAACTGGTATTTCTTGTACTTGTTCTGTAATCTGTATTGGAGGGGGCTCATTTGTAATTTTTTCTTTCAACTCCACTAACTCTTCCTCCATAGTGCCCTTCTTCATTAGTGTCTCTTCATATTTTTTAGATAATCCAATCAATTGGCTATATGTTTCTATGTATCTTCTTGACAAATCCTCTATTTTTGATAAATTCATGAAAGAAACTTGAGTAAAAAATGAGGCATTCTCCATGTCAGTTGTGTTCTACAAATTTCACATCATTCTATCAACTTTCTTTTCTACTTGGATATTTAGAAGGTGGGGCTTTTGAGTGGAAAGGGCCAAAGATCAAGTAGCAAGTGTCTTTGACTTAGGATTATATCCTCATCCTCTTATTACATCTCCAATTTCAAATTAAGTTTTAAACATTGGGTCCTCTTGCTTCCTAATCTAATCAATAATAAAAATAGACTGGATATCCCAGTCAGGCATCATAATCATATCAGTACTCTTAATCAATTGTCTTGCTTGTTCCACAGATATTTGCTCCCTGTCAGGATCATATTCCTATAGTGCCTTGATGATCTCCTCTTTCTTTTCTACATTTGCTTCCTCTATGATCAGATTTTGTCTTAATTGATTTTGTTTCAACCTTGTCAAAAAAAATTTAAATTCATCTGACTTAATCAAGTCATCATATTTAATGAACTCATTTGACAACATCACACACTCATCAAAGGCTTGAGCAAGGGCTTCATTTGTTTCTCCCTATTCTTCATTCTACCCTTCTTCTCTGAGATGTGTCTTTATTTGATGAAAGTAGTGTCCTTGTTCTGTAACAATTGCTCTAGCAGGGTCTATCCTCACAATTGTACCGACCTCTTTGGTTTTTTGTTTCTTTGCAGTTGGCACTTGGGTAGATTGAAATTCATCCCCACTCTCTACATCATCAACAGACACACTAAGTGGTCTCTTGCTTTGTGAAGAATGTCCATCTTGGGGGTACTTCTGCAATTTGAGGCATTTGTTCCATCAGAGTTTCATATAAACTTAGCATTTTGTTAATCCTCTCCAGGTACAGGTTATCAGGGCAAAAACCTGAGAAACTAGGGTCAACAACCTTCAATTCTGCTTCAACTCTCATCAATTTTTTCCATTTTCTTCTCCTTTCTTGTACTTCCTCTTTTCTCACCAAATTTCTAACCACATCTTCATCATCCAATGGTTCATGGTCTTTTATTGTGGCCCAAGGTGTCATTTTTGGCAATGCATGTTTAATAAATTGTTCAGGATCACAAAATCTAGACACAACATTAACCAACCTATATTGTTTAAGGAAATTGTTTACTTCATCAAAGGAACTCCTACCAATGGTAAAATTAGACACAACCTAAAGCCTAGGAAGAAGAGAACCCTTCCTGTGTTTGTCAAGGTATTCTTTTTCAACTAGGGTCAATTGCCAAATAAACTCCATAAAAGCAATCCTATTTGGAACAAATTTTGGTAATATATGGGGAGGTTGAGGACACCCATAGAGTCTGATCACAGTAAAGTTATCAAAAAAGAAAAATTCCCCCCAATTATGTGAAATAGACTAGTTTGGAACATATTGGTAAGGTATCAAAACTCTCCTAACATTAATTGACAATCGTTCCCTATTTATTCCTAGCATTTCCATAATTAGCAAAACAATCTAATTTTCAAAGAAAAGGAAAGAAGAATGGGGAGAACTACTATCCCAAACATAGGTCCATCTTTGTATTGGCATTAAGACACCCAATTATTCTTTGAAAAGATCCAATTCTTTATCCATGAACTCAACATTATAGAACAAGATTAAATACATCAGCAGTGAATAATGCTTGAATGTAGGGCTAGGTGCACCACTCTGAATTTCAACTAGAGCATTATGAATGTGTTCAACCACATAGCCCACATAATCATAATCTTTGTTAACATCTAGGTGTTGAATGTCCATAGCCATCATCAGTAATTCAACTGACATTGCTGAATGTCCATCAAAACCCAACACTCTGCATAATCCATAGATTGTACAATGCATATAATGGTGGAAAGTTGTAATGTCAAATGGTGGTTCGATACTATCTGGAATTATAACCAGTTTCCTATTCACATTAGGCATGTATCTGGGCATTGCATGCTTCTTGATAGCACCTTTGTATTTGTCATAATCCTCTGCAATCCACTCCAAATCTATATCTGTACATGCAACACTAGTAATTTGGAAAGCTTCAACAAAGCTAGCTCTGTTAATTGAAACTAAGCCAAAATGGTTCTTTCTTTTGATTACCCTAGATACTGGGCAATAGCGTTTGGCCAACTCTTTGATCAAATCCACATCAACATACACATCTAGCACAATTAAATTTGCCATATTTAAATCCCAAGGGTTTGACATCAAGACATCCTTAACCCTATTATTCCAGACATAATGAAACATAGCAAAACCAGTCATATTAAGTGTGGTAGGGTTTCTACATTGGCTCCATAAATCTTTCCATGCCAAATCATTTGTATTCAAAGTAACTGAAGTCCCTAGAAGCAAATCTACAAATTCTTCTTTCTATTTCTTAACCATCTTTTCCTCAATGGCCTTGGGCTTGGAACCTCCAGGTCCTCTACTTGTCGTGGTCTTGGGCTTGGGCTTGGAACCTCCAGTTCCACTCATCGCCTTGCTCATTTTAGCTGCAGGAGAAAAAGTTAATCAATTTTGTAAAATTTTCCCACACCCAACACTCTGAATTCTCCAACGTTGTTGCAGACCTCAATTCACTGGATTACCTCAAAGATAGAATACATTAATGCAATTATAAAAAATCTTGGATCGATCATGCAATTTATGGTATTTGGGCACCACCACTTCTCTCAAGTCTCATTAATTGCCACACTTGCATGAACTAGCTACTGTGGCATTAATTCAAAGCTGAAGTACTTGAGCAAAATTTGAATTCATGCCCTTCTATTTGATTGGCAATTGCCATTCAAAACTTTCACAGAACCCAACAAACAAGTCCACGTGTCAATCCCCATCTTTAATTGCACACTTGCAACCGGTTATAACAATTTGGAAAGTAACTGGTGAGTTAGCGACAATGATACCAAATCCTCTTAATCGCAAGCTCGCTACCCCTTTTACAAATCCTCAAAGAATCTTGCGAGTGAGCGACAACCATTGATCTTCATCAAGCCCTTCAGTCACAACCTCGCAACAACATTTGTAATATTCTTTCATTACCTACAAGCTGGCGAACACTACAAATTTAACAAAACAACTTATTTCATTGCAAGATTGCAACTTGAAACTTAACTTGACTTAAACCCTTGCGATCTCGTGACAACAAGACACTTAACCACCATTGCATGCTCACAACACTTTTTGACTTAAGACTTACAAACCCGCGAGCATGTGATGACCACAAAATCAGACCAAAACTTACCTGTTGCCAGATCGCAACTTAAAATGCTAAACAACTGCAAAACCTGTGAGCAAGTGACGAAACCAACTAAGCTGTGATACCAACCACATCGCATGATCGCAAATCAAAATGACTTAACTGCGAACACCTTGCAACCTTGCGATAACATAAAATCACACCCAGTTGCAACCTCGCAACATAAAATGGTCAAGTGCAAAACATCTTGCAAGGTAGCGACAACTAAAATATCCCAGTACTCGCAAGCTCGCGACTTAAACTGACTTGATGATAAAGGACCTGCAAGCTAGTGATAACCATAAAATCTCAAAAAAATTTATCTCTTGACCACAACAACCCAATGAGTACCAACAAAAATCGATGTTTTATGTTAATTACCATCATAAATAGGCATGAGCAGTGGCACACAAACCATTAATGACTTACTCGCTAACTCTTGCAGCTATAATACATGGCATCAAACCAATTCGAGACCTCATGACCAAAGAAATTTCATTAGCAATCTCCAGCTCGTTAACATAAAATGCTAACACTAAAAAACTAGAGACCTCGTGATTTAAACCCAAACCAACACTCACTAACTTGCCACTTAAATTGTTAAACATGAAATTTATCTGCGAGTTAGAGATGAAACATTTAACATGTCTCGTTGTCTCAATGTCTGACCAACCATTTGACCACACTTGATGTTAACATGGACAAATAAAGAGAGGACAACTCAGGTTTTCAATGTTAGGATTCCCAAAGATACTGAGAGGGGGGGGGTTAATCAGTATTTGATCAGTTAGATAATTTTCTTAACTTATATCATGAAAACATATTAAAACTATGTACCGGTAAACTAGAAATAGTGCAGTAAATAAGAATAGCAACCACAACATGAAAAGCACACCATAACACAATATTTTAATGAGGAAACCCGGTGTGGGAAAAACCTTGGTGGGATTTGTGACCCACAATATTTGCTTACTGGCCAATAAGGGAATATTACTGTTTATAATAGGGGCCTGCACATGCAGGAAGGCCAAGTGCCTAGAGCTCACTGCTCAATTACAAAAAAAGTCACACTGACTTACAAAATTAGATTATACAAATCCAATGTCTTGTACTACTTCAAATCAGCATCTGCTATGCTAGATTCAGTACTAGTTTAAGCTCTGCAATATACATAAACCCTTATCCTAATAGTTCGCACATTAGGTCTGCTATTTTCCATTCATACTTCACTTCCTCAATGATCTAAAATAATTTCATACATATATGAGTCATATTACAATTCACCATGTCGTCTTACAAAAGATTTTACAATTAATTGCAAAATATATTTATACAAAATTCCTGTTGGCCATGGTGCCGGTAATCTTCTTTTTGGTGCCAGTGATCTGTATGCTGGTGTAGAGTCTGTCGATGCCAGTGCCTGTGTTAGGCTACCAGTATCACATGATTGTGAGGTTGCCATCAATGAAAATACCTTCAATCACCTACAATTTCTCATTGGAGTGTGCATTTTCCAACAATCTCCCCCTTTGGCATTGATGGCAACACTCATGAGAAAAATAAAAAAGTGTCCAAAATGATGTCCAAAAAGAATCTGCCAAAATTGTCTTACCAAAAATGTGTTCCCAAAAATGTATGCTCCCCCTGAGCTGATGATGTCTTGTTTTGATCATTTTTCTCATCGCACTACTCCCCCTTTGACATCAATGACAAAGGTTGTCATTCGCTGTTAGTGGAGTGTGATTCCTGCCTAGATTTTTGTAACCGGTGGGTTACAATTTGGAAAATATTTGCCAAAACCAAATTTAAACTACCACTGAATCTTTTTCTATCTTGTAATGCCTCTTGTGTTCTTTGAACTATACCAGTAAGTATGTGCATTTGGTCTTCCGGTGTCTTGAGTCTAGGAACCAGAGCCTCAGAAATTTGTTTTCTCAAAGAAATGAGGTAATCTAGTTTAGGACCAAGTTTACATTTTAAGCTCTTTGCCTTATCCTTTATTCTCTCTTTATCCTTTTCTAACTTCTCAATTTTCTCTTCAAGATCTGCAAATTTTCTTTTCTATTTCCAAAAATGAATCTGATGTGCCTATTAGATTGTTAGCAATATTGTTAATCTCAGTTTGTGTTTTGGTGATCTCCAAATCTATGTCCTGTGTCAAGATGTCAGTTTTGCAAGTATCCCTCGATAGTTTCTTGAAATCCAAAATTGTTTCTCCTAGTGCCAGTAATAAGGTTTTTGTTTGTTCCTTATTATTCTTCACTATTTCTTCAAAGAATTTCTCTATCTCCTTATTCATCCTCTCTGTGAATGTATTTTCATTTATTTGATCAACTGTCAAAATGTTGCCGGTGATGAATTTAGACAATGTGTCTAGTTGATCTAAAGAATCTTTGTTATCCACCTAACAATTTGAGAATAGGAATTGTGTCATCGATAGCCTTATAGGCTTGTGCATTACACTCTGTGAGTTTCTTTATTGAGTCCAATAAGACCTCTGTCACATTTGTAGGCCGAAATTCAGCTATTGAAGTACCATATGTCTGCCCAATTGTTTTCACAATATCCATGCTACCGGTAGTAGTGATAACCTTGCTTGTTTCGACCTTTGGTAGGTCAGTTTGTGTTTGCATTTCTATTAGCAAAGGTTTAGGCTTTTTAGTTTTAGCCGGTGGCACTGTCTTGGTCTGAACCTGTGTCTCAACTTATTTCTATTCTGGTTTCTCCATCTGTGTCTCAAAAGGTTTCTTTAAACTCTCAATTTCCAGTTTCTCAGATGTAGTCTTTGTATGCACTTCTGGTTTCTTAGTTTGTACCTATGTACTGTCCATTTCCAGTTCTCCTGATTATTTTTCAGTTTTATCTACCGGTTCTTCTAATGTTTTACCAATGGTGTCTTCTGTCGGTTGCTCTATTTGAGTAGATTTTTCTATGCTTATTTTTATAGTATCATTGACCTCAACCTCAACATCTGCAGCCGGTGGCTCAGTAGCCACATCTTTCCTTTTATCCTTAGTGGTTTCTCTATCAACCACAACATTTACTTCTTATGTGTCTATATTCATAGTGTACAAAATTTTGGACTCAGGATTTGTATCCTCTTGAGGAGTCTCCATACTCACTGTAGCTGGTTGATTGTCAATAGTTTCTACTGGAGGAGTATCTGAAGGAGGTGGGGATAAGTTATTAGTTATCTTTAGGCTTGGAGGTCCACCTACCTTACCTTTCCCCTTATCCTTGTCCTTTGGTATACCTTGATGGTCTTAGGTGATGCAGAAGGTGTTGGGGGTTTCACAAGGATTCAAACTTTTATAGTTATATGGAAAATACAAGGTTTGAAGACTTCAATCCCCACTATGCTTACAAGCACACAAGAGGCTAAAAGGTGTCAGAACCTATCAAACACTTACCCCACTAACTCCAATGGATCAAGGTGTTTGGTTATTCTGAAAATAAAAGGATTCAACTGGTTTTATGATTCAAATGTGTTTTTTAACAACAAAACTCAAGTTTAGGCTTCTAGGCCTAGTTGCCCCTCCACTAGCCCTATTTTGGAGGTTTTTTGATCATAACTCCAACTTTTTCCAAAACACTAGACAAGTAAATTAGTTTTTCAGATACCCATTTGGCTCTAGTTTAACATATTAGAAACTTAGCATAGGTTAATTTGGAGTATATACGCTGCCTTTTGACTGTACCTCTGTTTTAGACCCCAAAAATGCAACTTTTACAAAGGAAGTATACTTTATTTGTTCTCCCTAACTCCCAAACTTTCAAAAATCTTATAAAATGGTTCAAAACTCCAAAATATTCAATTAATTTCAATCTAAAACTCTCCCTTATACTCAAACCCCAACGTAGCACCAATCAAGCCTCAAAAAGTGAGATTTTACCAAAATCCACACTCCAATCACTTCTCTGACCAAATGATGATTGATTCAACTTTTCATTGGCATAATAAAACTATAGCAATAATAAAAATAACACCTCCAATGGACAGATCTCCTGCTGCTACTCCTTAGCCACCAACTTCCTCATAAAATCTTGCAACTTCTCATGGTGATCACCTACAAACCATTCATTTTCTGCATGTATTCATGTCAAAACTATTGATACATGTTAGAAACAGATCATTCCATGAGTATTAGGCCTGAAACACTCATGGAATGATGATTTTCATGTTAATCCTATCAAAACTTGAAAGAAAACCTCACAAATTGTTAGGGCAGTCAGCAAATTAATGGAATTTGATACAAAACCCTCAACCAAGCATTCAATAAAGGAAAATAATATGTAAATATGTCCTTCAATGAATCACAATGACATTTTCAATCAAAGAATGAACAAAATGATACCAAAAACTCCTTAAAATTGCTTGAAAATATGAATTTTATTGCCTTTTTGCTGCTCCAGTCTGTACATAGGTTCCCATGTCCATACAAGGCATTGAAAAAGGTTTATATAGACTTATAATAAACTCCCCAACCATTTCCAATTGGTTTTGAGGATTAGTTTGGGTTAAAACTCCCTAAAAACTAATTCCCACCATTTTACTAACAAGCCATTGCATTTTGAATTTCAAATATTACATTATTCATCTTAGCAATAACTTGACACTCCTAATTGACATTTTTGGACCTTTTAGGCCTTATTACATTTATTCAAAACATCAAAACTCATCTAACCCTATTACATTCAAATTTTGGGTCCTTTAGGACAAATTTGCAACTTTGACAATTTTATCCAACTTGATACATTTTGAATTGCCAAAAGCCATAATAGGCTTTAATATGGAATAATTGATCTTGTTCATCATCCTCTCATCTCCTAATGTCTTCATTGTCTTCATTGGCTTCATTTGGTTTGTTGATCTCTTAGGTGCTCCTGCACCATTAGGTCTTAGTAGCTCTTCTTGTTTCTCTTTTTCAACAAAGAATATGTCCCATTGGTCTGCAGTTTCTTCTGTTATCTCATTCACTCTCCCTGCCATTAGTGCTACATGCCGGTGAGCAATTGAAAATACTGCCCGGTTGGCCTCACTGATTAATTTGTCTATCTCATCAGGTGAGTTTACTAGATGCACTGCAAGTAATTTTTCAATTTTTATCTTCTTGTTGAGCTCAACAATGGCTACCCTTCTAGCTTCTAGTCTTCTATACAAATCATTGGGTATTTCATCAACAATTTCCATCAAAAATTTCTTGTAAATATCCAAGTGTAAAATTACACTATTTTCTATGCTTTCTTTGTCATCAGCGGAAAGTGTGTTGTACAGTTTGCTAATGTTTCCATCTTCTATTATTTCACTGAGGAGTTTATCCAGTGGATAAATATCTTGTTTTACCTTCTTCTTCTTCTTAGGAGTTAACTTCTTAACTGGAGGCCTCAATGCCTATTGCTTTTGTCTTGTTTTTCTAGGAGTGGGTGAGGGTACTGGTGAGGGTTTTCTTTTCCTTTTGACCCTTTTGAATACCACTAGTATATCACTCTCAGAGGAAGTTGCAACCGGTCAAAGATGAGTTTTTGGTTGAAGTCCTTCCAACTCACTTTCTTTGATACCAGTTTGCTTCAATACATCTTCCTTAAGTGCTTTTGCTTGTCTAGTACCTTTCCTTACTGTTTGTTCAACTTTCTTGACTCTTTTCCTAAATTGAATACCACTTTCTATTGTTTCAGCACTGCCAAAGACTTTCTCAGAGGGTTCTTTTGGTGCTTCAAGGAGGGCTTTTACATAAGTTTCAATAATGTTATCATCTATTTCATATCCCATTTCAGTTACCCAAATAGTCCTAGGGACAACTGCCTCCATCCAGATTTCATCCTTTTTAATTACAAAGCATATTTCCTTATGATATTTATCTACAATTGCCTGTGATAGTCTTATTCTTGTCTTCATTCGAGTCTTCAGTGCTTGAAGATGTTCATTTATATTTTTCTCTCTGTTTTCTCCCATGTTGTTTAATAGATCCAATAGTTTCTTTCCTTCTGGTATATCAAAGCCAAAATCTTTTCTACCAATACTGGGCACTTGCTTAGTAATGTACAACATTAAACATACAAGAAAATTTCCAAATCTAAAGGTTCCTTTCTTATCTCCTTTGATCTTTTTCAGATTGTCTATCAATTCATCTTTGAGCCATTCACACACATCTATTCTAGAATTATCATTAACCATGTCATATGTACTTTTAATACATAGGCTAGATACTGAGTTCAACCTATTTGCATGTGTAGCTTTGTAACCTAAAATCATACTGATAAATCTGACATTGATTTCCTTTACATTATTTACCCTTAGAGACCTTTTGTCAAATGTTGCCCTGGTTAGATCCATCACTGTGTCATTTGAGACCCTTTTAGTTTTGTAAGGTCTGCTACTGGTGGAAGGTAACCTATTACTACTTTAATGGCTTCTTTGGTGATCTTATGAATTGAATCCAACCAAAAGAATTCACCATGGACTTTGCTTAGGACTATTCTTATCACATCTTCAGGAAAATCAGGAATGCTAAGAATATCCACAAAACCTAGGGTTTCTACTACCTTGTGTTCCGGTTTGATATTTCCATTTTCATCACAAATCACAATTCTATACATTTTCTTGATTTCATCATCTCCTAATTCCTCTATATGACAGTGTATGTATATTCTAGGATCTTCAGCATATACTACTCCTTTAGGAATTTGAGACAATGCACCTATGTTATCATCTTTCTTAGCTATTTTGGGAACAAGCTTGAATATGGGTCTAGGGCGCTTGATAAACTCAATTACAGTAGGGTTTTCTATAAATTTAGGAGTGGAGGAGGATGCCATGTTTATAAATACCTCAATCTCCCTTAGGGATGAGTGCTTGGATGAACTGCTTCACTTCTTTGCTAAGGATGCCTTCGCTCAGGAATTTTCATGCTCTCGAAGATTTGAATGCTCGGTGAATGAAAAAGAGCCAAAAAACTTTCTTTATAATGTTATTTTCTCCAACTACCACATTTAATGCTTGCCGATTAAGTCACAACTTAACTCATCTGCCGGTAAAGAAGTAATTCAACTTCTCACCATCAGTCAAGGGTATAATAGCATGTTTTTCAATTAGTTGCCAAACCCTCAAAGGATTTTCCTTCAGTTAGTTGAAGAGTCTCCTATCAGTGGAGTGTTACTATGTTTTGCCGATAGAGGAGTATTCCCATCAACATTCTGATCTGACTTTCTGATCCATTGTTTTGAGAATTGTTGCTTTACCTCTTCAACCTTTTCTTTACCATTTAGGCTAGGACCTTTGTTATTTGTCGGTGATGCCTTAATTCTACAAAATTTTGCAATATGTCCAATCTTGTTACAATCATAACAAGTCACATTGTTTTTCTGAATAGCTTTCCCATATCATATGCGAGTATGTGTTCTACATTGATTAAATAGGTGTCCAAATCTTCCACAGACATAACATCTTACATTCATTCTGAATTTTTTTGAATTATGACCAACTTTGTTGCATTTAGAACATTGACTGGTGGGTGTATTAGTGTTCTGATAATTTCTTGATCTACACTGATTTTCTCTATGACCATACTTGTTACAGTTAAAGCATTTCCCATTAAATTTGTAAGCAATAGGTTGTCGTACCGGTTTGCTATGATCATGTTTGTTTGCACTACTAGAGCTTTCACCAATTTCAAAGCCAAGGCCATTTGTATCACCATTAGGTTTCTAATTCTTCAGCATGTCAACAAGTTCTTCTGAACTTTTCTTGAATTTCTCCTTGTGTGGATTTGCAGCAGTCAGTTCATTCTCCAAGATTCCTTTTTGTCTCATGAGTTCAATTTTGTCATTTTATGTGTGCATCATATCTATCTTCAACATATCATTTTCATGACCGAGTCTTGTGTTTTCATTTCCAACATCATTTAGTCTTCTAACAAAATCATCTTCATTCTTCTTTCTATCTTAAATTTCTTTACAAAATCTCATAGTCATATCTTGCATCTCATTATTCATTATACAATTACCTTGTCTCAGTTGGTTCACTAGATCATTAAGAGTTTCCTTTTCATCTTCCTCATTCTACATCTTTTCACAAAGTTCTCTTCTTTTATTCCTTGCTATAGTGAAATTTTCTTGAAGTCCTCGAATAATATCCCGTGCAGCCTTCAAATCATCCTTAAGTTTGATATTCTTTACTTTTTTTGCATCATAGTCAGAAAGAGTTGTTTCCAATTGCTTTCTCAAAATTTCCATCTCTATCGGTGTCAAGATATTCCTCAAGCTGTTAGGCTTTAGAAAATAGAGGACCAGGCTCTGATACCAATTTTTAGGATTCCCAAAGATACTGAGAGGGGGGGGTGAATCGGTATCTGACTGGTTAGATAACTTTCTTAACTTATAACATGAAAAACATATTAAAACTATGTATCAGTAAACCATAAATGATGCAGTAAATAAGAATAGCAACCACAACATAAAAAGCACACCATAACATAATATTTTAATGAGGAAACCCAGTGTGTGAAAAACCTCGATGGGATTTGCGACCCACAATATTCGCTTACTGGCCAATAAGGGAATACTACTGTTTACAATAGGGGCCTGCACATGCAGGAAGGCCAAGTGCCTAGAGCTCACTGTTCAGTTACAAAAGAAGTCACACTAACTTACAAAATTGGATTATACAAATCCAATGTCTTGTACTGCTTCAGATCAACATCTGCTATGCTAGATTCAGTACTAGTTTAAGCTCTGCAATATACATAAATCCTTATCCTAATAGTTCACACATTAGGTCTGCTATTTTCCTTTCATACTTCACTTCCTAAATGATCTAAAATGATCTCATACATATATGAGTCATATTACAATTCTCCATGTTGGCTTACAAAAGATTTTACAATTAATTACAAAATATATTTATACAAAATTCCTTTCGGCCATGGTGCCGGAAATCTTCTTTTTGGTGTCGGTGATCTATATGTCGGTGTAGAGTCTACCGGTGCCGGTGCCTGTGTCAGCCTGTCGGTATCACATGATTGTAAGGTTGCCATCAATGAAAAATACCTTCAATCACCTAAAATTTCTCATTGGAGTGTGCATTTGCCAACATTCAACGCACGACAACTTCGGTTTACTAGCCAACTAAGATGAAAAACAAACACAAAACCCTAATCGTGATGAACATCATGTTAAGCATTTAATGTAGAATAGTAGAAAGGTTCTAATAGTTATGCAATATGAATAATTTTATGGATCTTGTGACACAAATTGTTGTATTTCATGTTCAACATAATCTGGAACCAATTTACTAATAATTCAATTATTTACAAATAATTTATGTAGAAAATAAATTCTAATTGTTTACTAATAATTCAAATTCACAATAAAAAATATGAAATAAGTATCCATTCTGATTGACAAATTCACAGAATACAATATCAAAAATCATCAATGACAACTATAGTATTGCAAATTGAAATTGTAATATGACTCAAGAACTGTAGTATAATTATAAATACCTATAAACTGACTGCTAATTCACTTCAGTGACTCAGTCTGAGGCTTCTATATCCCAAATGGACTCAAGATCTGGAAACTGACTAGTACTAATAGGTTCATCTTCATTCTGAGTCGGGTATTCAAAAATTTCTTCATCTTCATGCTGACTCTGAGTCTGCGATCCATCATTTGTCTCGGCACTAGCACTAGCATTAGCACCACCAGCTTTTAAAGTGTTGCACAACCCTCGACTTTCACGCATGGAATTCCAGATTGCCAGTGCCTTATCATATGGAAAATCTCTAACATTAGACTGAGTTACAAACAACCTCAAGCAAGTTTCCAAATCTTTGTCTAATTTGTTTATGATCTTTGATTTCAAAAGCCCTAATGCACTGAAAACTCTCTCATCTTCCACCGACCCCAATATCATTGTTTGACATAAATCACCAAGTTTCAAATATTTTGGTATTGCAATACGCAATGCTTCACTTTGATCTATCCTTTTCCAAAGCCTTGTGATTGATCCAAGTTCAAATGGATTCTCCAAGTTAACGAACTATTGTTTCATAAGCAATACAAATTGTTTACATTATTTTTTAAGATGATCTGAATTTAAAATTCCTTCTATTGGTTGTCCATTGCAATATGCATCTTTTGAAAATGTCAAAATCAATTCCTCTAGTTTTCTATGAAACATCTTTGCATCATTTGGATTATCTCCAATTGAATGCCAAAATTGAGGATACACACAACCCATGGCTTCAAGTATTTCTTCTCGAGGGAATCTTTCATGAATCTCAGTTGAAAGTTCATATGCAATAGACTTCAAATTATGACTAACAGATTTAACAATCCTGTCAAAATCTTCCTTTTTAACTGGTAGTGCTCTGCCTTGCTTGCCCATCTTAGATTTATGCATAGGTATTTGAAATCCTTTTATAAAGACACATAACTCATTTTTTGTATTGAAATGTAAAAAAATTTCAGCATGATTCAAATCTGTAATTATTTGCCACCTAAAAAAATTTGGGCTTCGACATGTTAGATCTAAATATAGACCATTCAGGCTCAAGCATGTCATTTTACGTAGAGTGCTATACTCATTGATATACATAGTTCTATCTTGGGCTTTCTTAACAAGTTTGTTCATTGAATCTAGAATGGGGAGAAGACTAGCTAATGTTAACAAAGTCTCTATATCACTTAACTTATGTAAGAGATCAGGAGCTTTGTCTACTGCGAGGCATTGCTCATACATTAGTCTGATCAAGGATTGATATTCTATTAGAACTCATTCCACTAGTCCATGCAAGGAGATCCATCTGGTCTCAACATTCCTAAGAATCTTGTTTCCTCCTATTACTCCCTGAAGTCTGAGTGGAGCTCATGGACCAGATCTTCAACTTTTGACACTGTAGGGAAATTGCTTACAACTCTATATGCTAAATTCATTTGATGGGCCATACAGTGAATCCCAACCATGTATGGTGCAATACTAGTTTGTAATCTTGTGCAAAGACCAGTCCTTTGACCTTGCATTACTACAGCTCCATCAGCTCCAACACACACCAACTTCTTGGCAATTGTCAAGTCATCCATACCAACAATTTCATTCAAAGCTTTCTTAACTTCCAAATATAAATTTTTTGTTGTTGAATTGCCCCTCATTTTATGAACACAAAGTAGATGAGCTTGACAAACATGTTCTTTTATGGTATACACATTCATACAAACCCAAGCAATGTTATCTATCACAGTAACTTCATCTATGGATAATGAAATGAAATTTGACTCTTTTACACTCTCTTGTAAATTTTTCTTTTCCACCTCAACGAGACAGTTTGTCATTTCCCATCCTGCATTTATTGACCAATGTGACATAGGATAGTGAGGAACATTCAAAAAAGATAATAAATTACTAAATTCTAGGAAATCTTTCATAGGACACCGTCTCCACAGAATATGAAAAATAACACTCATCTAAACACTCTTTGCCAGGTTTGCATCTTTCGCTGCATGTTCAAGCCCAACCTTGATTGTATTTCCAAATCCACTATTACCAATCAGTGTCATTTTGTGGTTATGCTCTTTATATTTTGCGACATACTTAACATGAAGACATTATTCCTTTGATTTACATCTTACTACTCGTGTTTCCTTTCCATCTATGATGTATTTTTCATAAACCTTACGAATATTCTTTTCTATGGTGTCAAGCTTTAGCTGCATCTTCTTCTCTCTTTTAGTTTTCTAGCTAAAAATCTTACACCTACATTTTGTTGGTTGTTCATCATTGTTTGGGGCCGGTTCAATGAATGGGTACTTTTCTATCCATTCAATCTCAAAACTCCTTGTCATCTCCCACTCTCACCCCAATTTTACTTTCCTTTTTCTTTTCTTCCTACCAACATCATCTTCAGTACTAGCATTTGCATCCGAGTGAATTATCTCATCGTGTGTATCCCTTAGAACATCTTCTGTCGTGTCGGTATTATCATCCTCATTTGATGCATTTAACTCAATGACAATCCCACCTTGTGGTGGTCATGAGCTACTGTGAATGGCTTTTGCAATTGCAGAAGTTGATGGACCAAAAACTTTGCCAATTCTGAAGAAAGACTTTATGGTAGTATCTTTAAGTTTAAGTTTTTGGCATTTTGATGGCCTCCCAATCCCTTCAGTTTCACCGCCTTGAGGAGTCTTACCATTTTCTGACATCCCAATCCCTTCACTACTCCAAGGAGTCTCAGTCTCACCCTTGTGTGACATCTCAATCCCTTCACCACCCTGAGGAGTCTCACCATGTCTGACTGTGGCATCTTGAGTCTTGACCTCTCACTATGAATTAAAAGATAAAACTAATACTATCAAGTATGAAGAAATAATTACTCACCTTTATGCCTTCTCAATTCTCTGAATCAAGAATCAGGAATGCCTGGGCCTATGTTGCAGGATTGTAACTCTAGCCCTCCGCCCTACAATGAACTTCGACTTTCCAACTCAATTTGCGGAATGCGAATCGAGAGTTTCCAAATTTACTAATCAAACATGAACAAATTATAAGAAAGAATGTATTTATATCAATCGATGATTGCATTTTTGGCAAATTGTGCAGGCATCACAATTGCCGATGAACATTTAGTTTAATTGCATTTTTGGTGAATTGCGCGGGTGTGCAATGAACATTTAATTTAAGTGGGACGAAATGGGTCCTCAAATGCTTATAATGTTTTAATTGATATTGGCAAATTTGGTTGATGCGTGCAATGAACATTTAATTTACCATTGGCGAATTAAGTCATGGGTACGTGGTCATTTTCCTATTGCTGGCGAATAACGGAGGTGATCTAATACCCATGTCTGAGTGATTCTAGGCAAATATTACGGGCATGCACGTCAAACAGTGTGTGGTCAATGGTGAAGTCAGAATATAGTGTACCGTTAACCCCAAAATTTTGAGTGATTTGACCACGACGTTACCCCAGACTATTCGCCATTTCCTAAAAAAAATATATGAAAAATTATGCGGAATTCGCCAATTGGTGAAGATTCACCACTAAAAAAATCTCTGCTTGATTCTCATGAATGTAATGGGTGTTCAAATGAGAGGGGAAATCCTCTTTATATACTTGTATGTTGGGTTAGATGATTAATTTTCCAACATAGGCTGACATGGAGAAAGAAATCCCACTCAAATTTGAAATGGGAGAGAGGGGTCAAAGAAACCCTATTTTAGGGAGGACCATGGCGCCACACCTTGGTCCTGCCCTATGTTAGGCCAGAATCAAGGTGCTAAACAAGTGCAAAGTCAAAGTTTTTGGCATTTGTGATGTGCAAGAGCATAATTAGGTCTTCAATCAGCCCAAGGGGCGCAAACACTAAGGTGAAGACCCAAATGTGGTCGACATTGCAAGGGGTGCAATTTTATGCTGCTACATTCATCTTATCTCATATCCATGTAACGTGCTTCTCAAAATAATCACCTTACCTATTATAACAAAAAACTCTTTTTATATATGCAAGTTTAAAACATTGATTTTTCTAACACTAATAACCTTGCTCCATTCAGAATGCTCTCCACAACACCTTCTTGCTTTGAAGTTGTTGATTGTTGCACCACATTAAAAGTCTTGGGATATTTATTGGTTCTCGTCAGAGATCCTTAATGGTAACATGGACTATTGTAGGGCCAGTCAAGGCTATAGGATTTTTTAGATTATTGTATTGTTTATCTTACATCAAACGTATGGGCGAGTGAATAGAGCACAAGCTACCAAGCCAACAAATTACCCCTACCCAACCCCTATAGACATCTCTATCCACCAACATCTCTAGCAACTGATACGTGCATTTGTGTGCCTCACACCTCAGGAAACAAACCCGTCCATTAGATTGACCCTACCATATTTTTGTCATGTTTTAGATACCATGAAAAGAAGGAAACAAGGGTTAGGCCCTCACAGTCCCACAAGGCTGAGGGCCCCCCTCCCCAAATTCCCTGTAGGGGTGTGAAAGTCTTCATACCCCCACAAGAAATTTGAGGAGGGACCCCTCAGCCCTATAGGGATGTGGGGGCTTTCCACCGCCCCCCCCCCCCGAAAAAAAAAAACATAAAAAAATTAATAATATAAAATAAAATATAAATAATTAAAATATAAAAAATAATTAAATATAAAATAATAATATAAATTAATAAAATTAAAATGAATAATAATATATAAAAGAAAATATTCACAAAATTAATATAATACTAACAAATTATGATGATTAAATTTAAAGTAAGTTTATAAAATAAGTAAAATTAAAATAATATAATATTATAATTAATGAAAATGATTAACATAATTATTTTTAAAAAACATTATAATATTTATAAAATTAAAATACAATTAATAATAAAATTGAATAATAAAATTAATATTAACAAATTGTAATGATTAAATGAAAAGATTATTTGGTGTTTAATTATAATTAGGGTTAGTGTTCATTAGGTTATGATTAGAATTAGAGTTTAATTAGGGTAATCGTGTTAAGATCAAGGTTAGATTTTAATTAAGATCAAGGTTTGTATTAAGGTTGTTAATATTAGGATCATATTTAAGGTTAGAATTAGAATACATTTACAGTTAAAATTAGAAGTAGTCTTAGTGACAAGGTTTGGATTAAAATTCTAAGGGTTATGGCCCTTATCATAATATTATCCCTAGCCCTAATCATAATGTTATCCACAATCCTCATTAATATAATGCCTTGCATGTGTTGGGTTAGGATTAGAGTTTGTGTTAAACTAGGGTTAGGGTTAAGGTTAGAGATATGGTATAATCAGGGTATAACTCAATTAAGGCTAGGGTTAGGGTTGAATTAGGATTAGCATTGTAGGATAAATCTTGAGGTCAAGAAAAGGTTAGGGTTGGGGTTAGGATTACTACTCAATTATGGTTAGGGTTATGATTTCTTGGGTCAAGGTTAAGGTTAGTGTGAGGGTTCATTTAGGGTTAGGGTTCATTAGGGATATAAGGTTAGTGTTAGGGATCTAGTTAAAATTAGGGTTCCATTAGAATCAATATCTATATTAGGACTAGGGTTCAATTAGAGTTAGGGTGAAATTGGGGTTATAAGAAAATATCTGAGTTAGGTTAAGGAATAAGGTTAAAAATTAGGTTTACAATTAAATTAGGGTTATGTTTCAATAAGGGTTAGGGCTATAATTAAGATTAATATTCAGTTTGATTCATGGTTTAGTAAGTGTTAAAGTTAGGGTTCATTTAAATTTGGGATTAATGCTTAATTCATGTTATTGATAGGGTTAGGGCTACAATTAATGTTAGTATAAAATTTTAGTCATGATTATGGTTTGAATATTGTTAGGGTTAGTATTAGATTAGGGTTAAGATTATCGTCAAGGTTAATGTTAGATTAGGGCTCAATTAGGGCAAAATATTTGAGTTGGGGTTAGTGTTAGGGTTGTGTCAGGGTAAATAATTAGGATTATAACTAAAATTAGGGTTAGCGTTAGGGGTATAATAAAAGTAGGGTTAGGGTAAAATTAGGGTTATAAAAGTATTTGAGTTAGGGTTAAATTATGATTAGGATTTGAGAGTAATTAGGGTTTAAATAGGGTTAGCATTTGGGTTTAAATTAGAGATAGAATTAGCGTTAGGGTTAAGTTAGCGTTACAATTAAAATTACATTAGGATTTAAATAGGGTTAGTGTTAAGGTTCAATTGGGGTTATATTTAATGTTTTGATTATGGAAAAATAGGTTTTGAAGGGAATTGAAACCCTTTGTAGAAGGTCAAAACTAGAATAAAACATGAAAGAGATTAACAACCAGATAAAACTCTTCCCTAAGAAGAAATAGAAACAGTGGCAACCCAACACTAGCAAAAAACAAACAAAAAGACAAACAAAAACCAATGAAAGAATTGGAGAGCTAGGCCAAATTCTTCAAAGTCTTTGCAATCTCTGCCTCCAACTAGTTCATATTCTAATACACCTTTATGTTATTAAGGGTTAAGGTTAGGATTAGAATTAAAATTTGAGATAGGATTAGGGTTACGTTTCAATAATATTTAGGGTTAGGGTTAAGGTTGTACTGTTCAATTTGAGATGTGATTTAATAAGCGTTAACATTGGGGGTAATTTACATTTACGATTATTGTTTAATTAAGGTTATCAATAAGGTTTAATTATGGTTAGGTTTATGGTTTGTATTCAAGATCAATTAGATGTAGGCTTAGAGTTTAATTAGTATTATGGTTAGGGTTTAAAAAGGGTTAGGATTAGGGTTAATATTCAATTATGATTAGAGTTTGGTTAGGAAACTTATGGTTAGGGATAAGATTCAATTAGGGTCAAGGTTAGTATTCAAAATAGAATTATCAATACAATTATAATAAGAAATAGAGAAATAGGGTTATAATTAGGGTTATAACATTAGGGTTATCCCTAACTCTAACCCTAACCCTTACCTTAAATTTAACACACTAAACCAAATTCATTAGTATGCATACCCTAATTATATAACTGATCATAACCCTAACCATAATTATATCTCCAATTCTAGCCCTAATACTAAAGCTAACCTCAATTATAACCCTACCCCAAAACACATTTCTATCTCTAACCTTAATCCTAACCCTAAACTTGACAATAATAAAATATTGTTAAATATTAACTATAATATTATATATTTGATATATATAAATAAATAATATTAATACTATAGATATTATCATATTATTGTTAAATATATAATAATAAATTATTTTTGCTAAAATGATAATAATATATTAAGAATATTTTTATAATAATTATATTAATATTATTATATTATTTGGATACTATTTTATTATTCATTTCAATTAACTATAATATTATATAATTTTAATTTTATTTATTTTATAAATTTATATTTCATTTAATCAGTACAATTTATCAATAGTAATTTTATTATTCAATATATATATATATATATATATATTTAAAAGGTGGCAGTGCCACTTAATATATTTTATTTATATATTTCTTTAACAAAGTTGGTTCAAAGAGCTCCCGCAGAAAAGAACCAGAAAGAAAAACTTTGATCCTTGCTCAGTAATACATACAAAGGTTGTGAAGCTCATATCCCTAATATGCCAAAAAATCCCCCATCTAGCCATAGCTAGTTACATTGATCATCAAAACCTCGCCTAACCCACCCCTATCCCAAAGTACATGTATTCCATCCAGCCCTTAGGCAAGTTACAAAAAATCAATATGCAGATATACAAGAAGCATGCATGTGTATTACAGTGTATGCAAAAAATATTATCTGTGATACAATATATCTTAGTAATAAGACCTATCACATAATGTCTAGAATACCAAATTCCAGAAATCATCCCCGAGTATCGAATGCCTTCTAGAGTATGTTCAACTAATTGAAGTCCAAACCAAACATCACAAAAACTATACACATTTACATAGCAGCCCACAGACTACCTAACTTAAGCATTTATGAAGCTTGAATTCCACACGCTTCATAGATGCCCAAATCGACATCCATTCACATTATTTAGATACAACATATCCATGGAACCCTACAATTATAATACCTCACATACAAACTTTCTATCATAATTATGAAAAAGATAACTGCACAACCATGTGCGATATTATCTTGTACAAATATCCTCCAAAATTAGTTTTCTAAGAGTTGGAAAAGAATCAAGATCACAATTCAGACCCATCATATTAAGCCCCACCTTATAACTTCCCATATTTGCCAAATGATCTGCAACCCGTTTCTCTTCTCTATACACATGTGAAATGGTAAAGTTTACAAATGTATCAATAAGAGCCCATGCTTGTTCAAGCAAATATTTTATCTGCCAATTGTCAATATTTCTCTTAATGCAAGCGTTGATAATAATAGTTGAGTTGCCTTCAATGTGAATATAAGAAATGTTCAATTTTTTTAACTAATAGAATGCCTTCAAGCAAAGAATATTCCTCTGCAAAGTTGTTAGTACCAGGTGGAATGGAAGTAGATTTTAAAGCAAAAACATACCCTATGTGATCCCTTATGCACACCCCTACTCCTGCATCATTCGAGTTCCCTTTAGAGGAGCCATCAAAATTCAATCTGAAATGCATTAAACCCGGAGGGCACCATTTCACTTTATTTCTATCAACTTTACTAGTTCTCACTCTCAGAAAACAAGGTGATACAGGAATAGAAATGCCCTTCCAACAATTAATAACTTGGCCATCCCAAGAAGTAAATTCCTTATTTAGATTGAAATGATTTGAAACATGAGCATTAACTAGTTATGTCACTGATTTTTCAATGTAATTGAGAACATCAGAAAGAGAAGATGTATGCTTTCTAAAAATATGCTTATTTCTTTCCCACCAAAGTGACCATACTATTATGGATGGGATCACTTTCCAAATGCATGCAAAAAGAGAGGATGAGTATAAGACTAGCCAGGACTAGAAAAGATCCCACACATTATTTGGAAGAGGGATGCTAAAGGAAAGTGTAGCAAGCACAAACATCCAACAATAATGAGAAAATTCACATTGGAGGAGAAGATGATCCGACGTTTCATTATGCTCACCACAAAGTACACAAGAAAATAGAGGTGCAATATTCAATTTATCAAGTCTCTCACTAGTAAGTATTCTCTTGTGTAAATCAAGCCAAGCAAACATCCCTACCTTGGGAAGAATACTGTTGTTCCAACAAAAGTTATAAGCTCTTTGTGAATAGGATTGAACATACATATGATGAATTGCCTTATACCCTTCCTTAATAGAGTACTTTCTATTCTTTGAAGGGCACCATATCAATTTTTCCAAACCATTAGAAATAAATATAATGTGGTTCTTGAAAATCAAAGAAAAATTTACCTTTTGATCAGGGGAGATTGGAAGTGAAGCTGGATTCTTCCAAATGACCCGGTTTGAAGGCTTCTCAATATCATCTATGTAATCATAAAGGTAAGATCCTCAATGAGCAATAAATATAGGTATCACATCTACTAGAGATTCCTCAAGATTAAGAGGGGGGAGACCACTCCATGAATCATGCCAAAAGTTGACATCTTTTCCATTGTGTACTTGCCAAGATAAATATCTACTAATCACATTCCTAGAAGCAATCATGAAGTTCCAAACTGCAGACCTTGATGGAGGATCAAGGATAGTAAAAGTACATGAAGGGGTAGGAGTATCTAAATACTTTTCTTGCATAATTTGACACCACAAAGCATGTGGTTTTACATAAATATTCCAAACTAGCTTTCCCCCAAAGGCCTTATTGCTTTTTGAAAGATCATGTAGACCAACCCCTCCCGTAGTTTTATTGGGAGTCATCTTTTTAAGAGACACAAGAGGGATCTTTTTATCTTCTGAAAGATTTATAATCTAAATAAAATTTTGAATAATTTTATCGACATGGGAAACAATAGATTTCAGGGCTTGAAGGATAGAGATGTAGTAGTTTGGGATTGCAGCCAAAACAATTTTGACAAGAAGGATTCTTCTTGATAGAGATACATATCTAGCTTTCCACACAAAGATTCTTCTTTTTAATATGTCAATCATAGAATCCCAAAAAGAAGGTTTCACTATTCCCATAAAGAAAGGGATACCCAAGTATGAAGATGGAAGAGAATCCACTGGAAAACCCAAGGTCTGGATAATGTTGTTAGACACCATTTTAGAAGTATTAAATATGAATAATTTAGATTTTTGGGCACTGATTTTCTGCCCAAATCCAGAAGTATATATATCCAATATTTTCTTAATATGCCTTGCCTCTTGAATATTGGAACAAAAAAATAAAAGTGTATCATCGGCAAATAAAGTGTGGGTGATGGAAATTTAAGTGTTAGGGATGGAAGCCCCCTTCCAAAGACCCAAGGTTAGCTGCTTATTGACCAATCTGCTAAAATCTTCTGCCATGATAATAAAGAAAAAAGGTGATAGTGGGTCACCTTGTCGAACTCCTTGAGTGGCTCGAAAAAAACTAGAAGGATTACCATTAATAATAACTAAGAAATGTACACCAGAGAGAAATTTTTTGATCCATTTGGACCACTTATCCAAAAATCCAAACTTTTTAAGCACTCTCAAAAGAAAAGGCCAACATACTTTATCATATGCTTTCAACATGTCTAATTTAATTATGAAAGAAGAGGGATGTGAAGAGTTAATTGAGTGCAAATCTTCATGGGCCACAAGCACACCTTCTAATGTTTCCCTACTAGGAACAAAACCTCCTTGCTAAGGAGATATTAATTTAGGAATCAAGGATTTCAATCGGAGATAAATAGCTTTTGTGAAGATCTTGTAAAATATATTACACAAGGAGATGGGCCTAAAGTTTGCAAAAGATTGAGGGTTGTTGGATTTGGGAATATGAGCAAGACGGGTCAAATTAAAATTCTTGAGAATAAAAGCTTTTTGTCTTGACTCCTCCAAAGCCATTAAAATATCAAAACTTAGAACATCCCAACACTTTTGAAAAAATAACATAGTAAAACTGTCAAGACCTGGAGACTTTTCAGGAGCCATAAAAAATACCACCTCTTGGAGTTCAGCAAGAGAGAAAGGTTGCATCAGATAATCATTATCACACTGCGAAATCAGACAAGGGATGGAATCTAACAATACCTCGACACTGGACTCCTCAGGAAGAAATGGAGGAGAGGGAGCAAGAAGAGTTTTAAAGAAAAGTTCACCCTCTTCCCTAATTTCTTGTTCATTAGTTAATTTTACACCCGATAAAGAGACATTGATAGAAAAGATAGTAGATGCAACTTGCTTAATCTTTGCAGATGCCCAAAGGAACTTAGTGTTTTTATCCCCATATTTTAGCCATATCTCCCTTGATTTTTGTGTCCAATACACCTCCTCTCTAGAGCACAATTCCTCCCAGTAACTTTGTAATTGCCTATGCCTTGAGAAGGTTTCAGGATTAATCCCATTAGAAAAGATAAGTTCGTTGATGTCCTTTAACTCCTTCTCTACATAGGATTTCTTTGCAAAGATGTTTTTGAATACTTCCCTATTCTAGACTTTGATATTTTCTTATACAAACTGCATTTTCATATAGAACTGAAACATTTTTTTCCCCTATAGAAGGGAGCACTTACCCACCATTGACGAAGTAGAGCATGAAAGTGTGGGTACTAAAAACACATTCTTTCAAATTTAAAAGAAGATTTATGATGAGAAACTTCATGTTTATCCAAGCATAGTGAGATAGGGAAATGGTCAGATCCAGAGAAAGATAGAATATTAGAGCTGAAAGTATATCTCTGAAGGATCCATTCATATGAATTGAAAAACCTATCCAATCTACTTGCAATTTGAGAGGAAGTTCTTCAGTTTGTCCATGTAAATTGACCATTAGAAGGTAAAATGTCAGAAAGGACATTATTAGACACAAAAGATCTAAAGTCATCAATCACCTTAGAAGCAATAGGATTTCCTCCTTATTTCTCATCCTGAGAAAAAATGGCATTAAAATCACCTCCTAAGATGATTTTTTGATCTCCTTGCTGATGAATCTGACAAGATAGAGTATTCCAAAGAGCATGTTTCTCATGAGGAGTTGTTGAACCATAAATATTAAAGAGGAGAAAGGATAAATCAAAATTTTGAATAAGAATAAGGTGCCAATTTGTCCCTTGGTTCAAGGATTTTGCTTTGACTGTCTTGGGATTCCACAAGGTCAGAATACTACCTAACACCCCTACTGCACGAACATGTATGAAATTCCATAAAGTCCATTTTTTAAAAATCTTTTGAGAGGCTATATTAGAAAGCTTTGTTTCTTGTAATAAAATGATGTCTTCTTGGAAGGAATCCAGGTGTTGCTTGATCCGCCCCCTTTTGTCAGAGGCATTCAAACCTCTGATATTCCAAGATATGATCCTCATTGCACCCGAGAAGAGCAACATGCTCTTCTCAGTCTTGAATGGGGTGAAAACTTGTCTACAATTGTAGACTGGATACCAGCTATGATCTCTTCTTGGATTTTAAGAATCTTGGGCTTCCGACCTCTTTTCTTAGTTGTTTTAGATAACAAAGGAGATGAAGAAACTGATTGAGCAAGAGAGAGATGTTGAGAAAAATCAAAGTCAAGCTGTGTGGGAGGTTCAAAAGGTTGATATGACGTATCTTCAGCCACAAAGTGATCAACATGACTAGATTCCAAATGGGGTGAACAAGTGGATGGTGAAGTATTAATGGTGAGAGGCATAGAATCAACAGAAGGGACATCTTGAATTTTCAGGAATTCCTCAAGAGCAATTTCATCAATCAAATTCAATGCGACAAAGATAAGGATAGCATGTGCCATTAATTCGATAGTTGGAGCATTCGATGAGGATCCAATAGTGGGAAGATTGCGACCAACCACATGGAAAGGTTGGCAATTAAACATCAAGCTATGAATTAGGTTATCCTTTGCATTCTACGAAAGAGAAATTTCTTGGAATTGAAAATTTGAGGGTCCTACAAAAGTTAAACTTAGAAAAAAAGAAGCAAGCTGCCTAAAGAGGGAGGAAGCAAATATGTTCTTATACAACCAATCAACCAGGATTGAATAGCAGTGGATCTCAAAAGATATATTCTTATATCTACCCACAAATTTTTGCAGAGAATAAGAACTAGAGATAACAACTTGAGATTAAGGAGAATTCTTCCAATTGGAGGGCTTTGATCTTTTTTCCGATGGAAGTAAAACATCTGCCATACAACTTGGAAATAATTGAGAAGGGAAAAAAGAAAGAGGAGGATCTTCCTGAAACTGAACAACCTGGAGAGGTCTTGCAACATTTTCAACATTATTATGAGGTACAGGACTCTCTGATAAGTTAGCTACACTTGTTGCCTGGCTTGGTGGAGAAGAAGGAGATGCAACAGATTGATAAAATGAGCATTTATAAAAATTAGTCATAAAATCCTTGCAAACCCTAACAACATCAACACCCAATCCTTGACACTGCTAATTAAAATGACCCAATTTATCCATACGGTCATCAACATCTTTGGTACCCTGAATGCAAATGTCTTGATCCTATTTCCCCATGGAAGAAGTGATTGAAATAGACTTAGGAAATGGCTTTGTGAGATTTAGCAAAAGGCATACCCAGATGGTTAAATGGGCAAGTTCATATGGGATAAGGTCATGCTTAATAAAAATACCCATTTGATTAACCAAAATTCCCACAATGTCTAGATCATGATACTCAAGCGGGAGCCCCAAGAAAGCAATCCAAAAAGGCATGAAAAGGGGAGGAACTAAATCCAGACTAAAATTTGGAACCCACATTAAAGTGATAATACCAACACCCTTACAAAACCACCCCTTATTTATGTGAACACAATGTCTATTCTCTTTGGAATAAAAAATGGCAATGAAAAAGAGAGACTTCTTATCCATCAAAAAAATATCCTTCAAGCCCAACCAATTCTGTTTAGCCCAAAATGAAAGATGAGCAAAGGAAATAGTATAATGAAGTTTACCAATGAGGGTTGTGGTGCGTAACAAATCTATTTGAGGCTGAATAAGGTGGTCTAGCAAAACAATCTTATACACACCCTCAGACTTACCTGATTCTCTAGTGCTAGCACCATCTGTGACCTTTGGCGAGACTGGAACCCGACTACCCTCTTTAGCTATATCATTTGAAAGTTGCCCATTACCTTCAGCATCTGAATTTTGTGCAAGAGAATTGGGAAGAGATGTGCAAGGGGTTTTCTTTCTCCAGTTTTGTGTAACCCTTTTTGGTTTGAAGGGTACTCCTTGGCCTAAATTGTTTATTGGAAGATTGTTTGGGGTTGAAAGAAATTTGGGGTTTATCAAATGGATATTGTTTGGCTAGATCACATATGATGGAAGATAAATAGGATTAGCCTACGAATCGGATATAGAACTAGGTGACAATGGTGGTGTCCCCTCACAAATGTCAAAGGGGGTCTGTGGTGTTCGATCTAGTCAGCATCCAAAATGATGACGTGAAAATCTTCTTCCTCTCCCTTGACCCTACAATCTGCTTGGAAACTGTTGGATTCCACCAAAAAGAAGCCTATCCTCTGACAAACTGTGGTGTAGCTGCCACAGAGCCTGCCTAACTCCCATGGGTCTAGGCCCTAGCAACCCTGGTTGTAGAGCTCTTTTTTTAATTATTCAATATTATTAATAATTTTATTCATATTTTATAAATATTATGATTTTAAAATAATAATAAATATGTTAATCATTTTAATTAATTATAATCTAATATTATTTTTGTTTTACTTATTTTATAAATCTACTTTAAGTTTAATCAACAAAATTTATTAATATTATATTAATTTTATGAATATTTTATTTTATATTATTTTTCATTTTAATTTTATTAATTTATATTATTATTTTATGTTTTTTTTTTTGATCGATAAAAGGTCGTAGCCAACATTTTATTATTTTTATGAAAATATTACATCTCCATTCAGTGTGGGCACCGGTAGGAAAGAATGGAGATAAGAAAACCTCCGGTCTCGCCCAGATCCCTTTTGGAATCAGAAATTATAAATAACTGTACATTTTTACAAATCCTCATCTGAGGATGTAGGCAGACATAATAAGACATTTAAGATTCTATCCGTACATAATATCATTCAGCACTTTCCGGCTGGATCCATCTTCTCATATATGGCTAATCCACAAATGCTTTGATCATAAACTTTGTCCTGTTTCCCGAATCTGCAAAATCTTAGCGACATACTTTGCCAGATTGTTAGTAGCATAGTAAACTTAATAAATTGCATCGATCATTCAAAGAATAATAACATCTTTCAAATAATGTAAGAGGATTATAGCCTGGATACCCCTTAGCTTGAAACCATCCTACCTCTTTGGGTTTCAAATTAAGAGATTATCCAGGCTACAATTCTGCCTACAGCTGGAAAGAATCAATTTCTATCAGATTCTTAAATACATTAAATTCTGCAAAAATCAGTTCTCCAAAACCTGATCATAAAAAATAAATATTTTCTTATGCATATGTCTGTGTCTTTAAATGCCAATATGCACAATAATCTATCATTGAAACTGCCATGATCCTGAGAATATACAGATGCACATAGAAAAAAAAAAAAAAAAAAGGCCTGGGAAAAGAAGTGAAACCACAGAAGAACCGAGAAATGGACCAGAGATTTATTGTAAATAAAACCAACTAAAATCTGAATCCATATCTAAATCTTGGATTACCTCTACTGCCCTCCTCAAAACCTCACCATAAATCTGTCAACCATACCTCAATCATTTGAAAGAACCCGAAAGAACCCCACATGAAGGATCCAGGATACCTCAAAATCAAGATATGTTGGATGCTAAGCAATTCTGAAACAACCTCTACTGACATGAAAACATTGAGACAGAAACCATCATTAACTGTCCCACTTTAAAACAAGGTTGATAACCTCAGTTAGAGTTGTTACCAGCTCTAACCGATATGTAGGAACTAGAGAACCAAGTGTTAAAAAACCAGTAACCATGGCTCAAGGACATAACGCCTGGCAGACCCAACTTATCATTACAAGAAGAGATTTAATTTGCATTGAATTCTATCCCTTCGCTGTCCAGGGCAGACTTATCACCATTTACATGCATTGGAGGAATAACCTGCAGGAGTCAGAACAACAAAACCAGACATTTACCAATCACCTCTTAACACGACTGAAACACCCCTGGCACCTACCCACCGAATGGTAGTCAAGGACTCGGATATTAGAAATCAAGCATATATTAAGGTTCAGATATAGATATATATAAATATATATATATATATATATTTATATATATACATACTCATATATATATAGATTCTATATATATATATGTATATATGCGTGTGTGTGATTATGAAGTTTTCTAATTACACCCACACATACACACACATATACATATATATATGAGGAAATATATGTATGTATATATATACTATTGTATATATATACACATATCTATATATATGGACATATATATATATATATATATGTATATATTTATAAATATAAGAACCATCCGATGAGAATGGGACTGTCTATGAATATATACACACATATATATATATATATATCTATGTGAGACAATATATATATATGTATATATATATATATATATATATGTATATATATATATATATATGTATATATATATATATCAAAATTTTAGTATACCAAAATGTTGAAGTAAGGGGACTGTGGCCACCCTTCCTAGAGTTTATAAATGAGGAACAAGGAGAGGATTTGGAGAGGAGTGATATGAAGGGGTATTGCGGACATCACCTAAAATATCCATGGGGCAAACCATTCTAAAGACATACGAATTACCATCTGCCCCTAAATGGCTAACTTGTCTGCAATAGTGTTGCCTTCCCTATAAATATGATTGACCGAAGTTTCCTCAAAGTATTTGATCAAGTCCAAAATACTTTTTAGTTCCGCTTGCAATTTCCAGTTTGACACTACCCTAGTCCTGACTGCATTTATAGTTAATGATGAATCCCCCTCAATTTCCAGATATTTTATCCCAAGTGATTTGGCTAAAATCAATCCCTCTCGTAACGCTGAGAACTCAGCCATGTTATTCGAGGCCCAGCCAATAGGCTTATTAATGCTAGCAATTAGTACACCGTTATCTTGGTGAATTGCACACCCTATACCTGCTATACCAGGATTTCCATGAGAGGCACCATCGAAATTAAGCTTAGCCCAGCCCTTTCGGGGGGGAGTCCACTTTGTTAGCTTCCTTTCTATCTCAGCCTGTTCACCTCCACTTCCCATAAACGGGGGAATTATCAAACCCATCCATTTAGATCGAAGAACCTCATCCCATCTGGTTAAATTATTAGCCTTTCCCTGGGTATGTCTTAGTTTATTATTGATTTTTTCCACAATTGTTGCCTCGATCTTATTTAGAAGGGATTCTACCCTCAATTTTGATTCTTTAAAGATCCACCTGTTTCTCTCCTTCCATATTTCCCATATGAGGATTGTCGGTGCTATTTGCCATACTAAGTGGTATATATCCTTTGTGAAGGGAGGTTGCCAGCTAATCAGCCACTCTGAAATATCCCTCGGTCTTGGAGTCGGCCAACCGAGGCTTGAGCAAAGCCAATCCCAACATCTCTGACTGAAACTACAACTAAGAAGCAGGTGGTCCACATTTTCTTCCTCGGATTCGCATAGAGGGCATCTCGATGGTCCCATGAATCCTAATTTCAAGAACCAATCTGATGTAAGAATCCTCTTCTGGGAAGCTGCCCATGAGAAAATGCCAGCTTTGGGAAGACCCATGTTATTCCAGCAAAGGCTAATCGGAATATTAGGATTGGTTACAGCTCTTCTGAGTTTTAAAAGTGAGTAACCTTCTTTGGCTTTATAAATGCCCGAAGAACTACCAGCCCAAATTATCCTGTCTTTCCCATTATGTAATGAAAAATGCCTATTCCTCAAATTATTCCAGAGGGTTTCCTTGTTTGCATTTGTCAAGTTCATCTCATCAAGGGGTTTCCACTCCCAACCCAATGCGAGGTCATTGGAAACCAGCTTGATATAATCCTTGACATACCTGCCCCTGTTTGATTTACAATGTTCAATACCTTCTACGCTTATTCCAGTTTTGTCAAGGGCAGAATAACCCCCCCACGAGTCTTCCCAGAACAATGCCTCAGAACCATCTGCAATATCCCAAGTCAAATAGTCTCTGATCACCTCCCTACATTCTAACATAAAATTCCAGACTTTGGATCCCTTCGGAAGAAACTCCGTCCTTAGTATACTATCAGGATTGGAATTAGTGAGATATTTAGCTTTGAGGATCCTTACCCATTTAAGATCCGGATCCGAGTACATTTTCCAGACTAACTTCGCCCCCAGAGCCATGTTTTGAACCCCCAAGTCTTTGATGCCAACACCCCCTATACTGATAGGCTGGCTAATTTTATCCCAAGATATTAAAGCATATTTCTTTTTGTCTGAGTTCATATTCCAAAAGAACTTCCTCATCTTTTTTATCATTTCTAATCGAGCACCTTTAGGTAATTGCTGGCAGGTCATCTAGAATATCGGAATAGCCGCCAATACAGCTTTTAGTAATGTTAATCTCCCAGCCGAAGATAGGCATTTGTTCTTCCAAGAATTCAACCTGAGATCCATCTTTTCAAGGATTTCTTTCCATAATGAATTTATATTGTTTCCCTTATCCATCGAAATCCCTAGAAATTTACAAGGGAGTTTCCCTTTATCAAACCCTAAGATATTACAAATATCTGACTCTATGTTTTGCGAAGTGTTAAAGAAGAAGATTTCCGATTTATTCCTGATCACTTCCTGACTAGAAGCTAATGCATAGATGTCAAGAATCCTTTTGAAAGCCATGGCTTCAGACCTATTCGCACATCCCATCAGCATTGTGTCATCAGCAAACTGCTGGTGGGTAATGGCCTCCATTCCATTAGTAATTTTAATACCTTTGACAATCTGATTCATTCGAGCACATGAAATGATTCTCCCAAGGCCCTCTGCCATTATGATAAATAAAAAAGGGGATAAAGGATCTCCTTGTCTAATCCCTCTAGATATCTGGAAGAAGCCTACTGGGGAACCATTTATAAGCAATGATATCCTGGGAGATGAAATGCATTCGAAGATTAAATTGATCCATTGTTTGGAAAAGCCAAAGGATTCTAAACATTTACACAGAAATCTCCAATCGACCTTGTCATATGCCATCTTAATGTCTAACTTGATCATCATCGCAGCTGATCGATTCTGTTGTATCGAGTGTATTACTTCTTGAGCAATAATAATGCCATCAAAGATAGATCTACCTAGTACGAAACCGGTTTGTTCCTCAGAAATAATGCACAGAAGGATGCCTTTCAATCTGTTTGCTAAAATTTTAGTAAAAAGTTTGTAAATTGTGTTACATAACGAAATAGGGCGAAAGTCTTCAAAATTTCTTGATTCCTCCTTTTTTGGGATCAAAGTAATGAAAGTGTTATTGATCTCCCTTAAAATACTCCCAGAGTTTCTAACAGCTTCCAAAGCTTCCACAACTTCTTTACCAATAATGTGCCAACATTTTTGAAAAAGCAAGCAGGAAATCCATCCGGGCCGGGAGCTTTATCAGGGTTAAGCTGTCCCAATGCAACTTTTACTTCTGATTCTGTAAATTTGTTGCAAAGCGCTTTATTTTGATTTTCAGTTATGATCTTAGGAATATTCCTAAGAATAGTTAAATTGGCATCTTTAAGAGAATATTTAGAGCTGAACAGGGTTTTAAAATGGTTTACCGCTTCTGTAGTTATGTCAATTTGATCTTCCAGTACTATACCATTATTACTCATGATCTTGTGAATACCGTTATTGTTCCTCCTTAATTTTGTACTATTGTGGAAGAACTTAGTATTCCTATCCCCATTTTGAAGCCAATTCTCTCTAGACTTCTGTTTCCAAAATATTTCTTCTTTTGATAACGCATCCTCGTATTTCCCGAGGAACTCCTTTTCTTTGAGGAAGCTATCCTGATCCATTCCTAGTCTAAACACTTTTTCATTAAGGTCTACGATTTCTTTTTCTAATGACATTTTGGTTTCAAAAATGTTACCGAAAACTTCACTATTCCATTTCAGTAACTTGCACTTGAGATGTTTTAATTTATTTACAAGGCAAAACATCTTTGATCCCTGAAAACTTACCTCAGACCACCACCTGGAGACCAGGTCATAGAAGTCTGGATTTTGCATCCACATTTTTTCAAACTTAAAGGGGCAACACCGCGGTGTAGCCTCTCCCTCAATATTGAGGATGACAGGATAATGATCAGATCTTGATGATGGGAGTAGTGAAGCAGAGAGGTTAACCGCTAGATCGGTCAAGTTCCCTCTAAAAAGGAATCTATCTAGTCTCTCAGCGATTTGTGTAAAGCCTGATCTTCTATTATACCAGGTATACACACCATTATTGGTTTCTATATCTATAAGATTGTTATAAGCTACCCACTCTTTAAAGTCTTTTAAGGATTGCAGTTCCCTACGAATACCACCCTTTTTTTCTGATAAATTCAGAATAGCATTGAAGTCCCCTCCGAGAATAACAGGGTAAGAGGTATCTAGCCCCATCATAATCGAGAGTTCTGACCAAACTCTGCGCTTCCCAGCATCCGGGATTGGGCCATAAATGTTTATAAGGGTGAAAGTGAATTTGCTGTGTTTGCTTATAACCTTACCCAATAGCCAATTTCTATTACCTGCTATAGGATGAAAAATAATACTACGCGGATTCCAAATAATTCCAATACCACCAGAAGTGCCCCTGGCTTCCACAAATTCACTGCAAAGAATACCTAATTTCCTTTTAAAAGCCTCAGCTTCTACCTGGGCTAATTTAGTTTCTTGTATGAGAACGATATCATGTTTCCATTTAATAATGTTGCGTCTAATTAGATGCTGTTTGTTAGGGGCGTTCATGCCCCTAACATTCCATGAAGAGATTTTCATGGGGCCGTGGGAAGGCCCTTCCCCTTCCCAGCATCAAAGAAGGCTGTCAATTTGCCTTGGTCTTTAGCATTTCCATCCTGCAATCTTAACTCGCTCAAAGATTTTCTGCCTCTACTTTTGGCTTCTCTAGCGCAGTCAGGAAAGTTTTTCCCGTCATATATGTTTTTTATTCCTAAGGTTTGCTGGGGCACTATCACTCCCTCTCCATTATCCTCTCCCAGTTGGGGCTGAGCTACTGAAAAGTCATTGACAGGAGTAGTTATTATATCTCCAGCCCTATTCTCATTATTTTCTTCCTCATCCATAGAAGCCAAGAGTTCCTGAATTAGGAACCTCTTCTTAGCTTCCTCTTCCGGAGAAAGATTTTCAACTACCTTATTATCGAATACCTCAAGAACAACAGCCATTCTAGAAGATATTTCTTCTAGATCTGCCTCATTTTCTTGTTCCAAATTTTCGTCTGATTTTGTGTCAGATGGAAGTTTCAATGAGTCCACCGAATTTGAGAGTCTTTTTGTCATCTCCACTAAGGCATCTTCTTGTATAGAGTTTGCCTCATCTATAATCTTATCAAGGTCATTAATGTTGCTGTAGGTGTTGTTTCTATTTTCATCTGGATAAGCCACAGGAAGGCTATTGTCGTGAATAGGGGATGCATTTATTGTAGTTTTTTTATGCTGATCTGAGAGAGAGTTATCCATTTGTTCGATACTATTAACCAGCGCAGAGCATGTTTTCAACCTAATATCAGATTCATTTATAGCCCCATCATAGAAGGTGGGTTGGATGTTCCACTCCCCCCTGTTCGATACTAGCGTGATGTGATCTAAGTCCAGTGAGTTAATGTCAGATTCAACTAAGATTTTGATATTCTTTTTTACAACCCCATTTTCTAGACCTTCACATCCTAAAAAAGAACCGAATTGTTCCCCAATATATTCTAGGATTTCAAAATTCAGATATTCAACTGGTAGTGTACCCAGATTAATCCATCTAGGGTAATTGATTAAATTCTGTGAGTGAGGATCAAAGTTCGGTTTCCAATCACAACGAAAAAAACCATAACCTTTATATAATTTAACCGAACCATAGAGAATATCATTTTTTGTATTTTGATTATCACACAAAATTGCAAGAAAATTATTATCCAGGATAGTTATACTTACCTGTCCCGGGTATAGGGCCATCCACCACTCAATAATTTTTCCTGTATCTTCTCCAATTCCCGCCCACTTTGCAAAAACCCCACATTTGCTAAATAAATTGAATTGGGGTTCCATCAATTTTGCCGGAATTTTACAAATTCGCCTCTGTCTTGTTCTGGATTTTGGCTCACAATTTCTAACTTTCCCGAGCGGCACCATGTTTGCCCCAGTAGCCAGATAAAGATTTGAGGCTGAGGACTTGTGCCAATCAAAGTTGAAGGATATGTTTCTACTTTTGCCCATCTTCTTCCTGGCCTTTTTCGAGCGAACGATATGCCAGTTACCGTCGGAGGGTAGTGATAAGGCATCATCCATTTTTCCCCTAATTACTGCATTTTCCCCAAACTTGCCCGCTTTGCCAACCGAAAACCGACCTTCGTTTGTAACAGGGTTTTTCTTACCTTGCGGGCTGAAGATTGAAATGCTCCTCGGACAAGAGGCGAAGACTTGTCTGCACCCCCCCACCGAAAACCTTGGCAATCTCACATGACAGAGATTTCGCATTTCGCCAGATATCAGAGCAGAACGATTTCGAAAAATGCATATTATTATTTTATGTTTTATTATTGTTTATAGTATTTTAATTTATTTACTTTATATTTTATTTTATTTTATTAATTTTATTTTATATTTTTATTTTTATTTAAAAGAAAGGTGGGTAAGCTCGACTGAGGGACCCCCTCCCCAAATTCCCTACGGGGGTGTGAAAGTCTTTGTACCCCCATAGGGAATTTGGGCATTGGCTATCTCAACAGCAAATTGGAGCTGCTCCATCCCATGCGCCATGCATCCCATGACATTGCACAACATCCTAGGATGCATTGTACAGTATTCTCTAGTCAGTAGGAATGTATTGACATTGTTTGACGAGATTTTTCAAAAACTTTTGTTATTTTGATTTTTTTTTTTAAGTTGTTTTGCATTGAATTAATTAATAATTATGAAAAGTAAATTATGTATGATAATAATTTTTATTTTATTTTGGAGAGTTTATTTTACTATTAATATATTTGATATATATATATATATTGATAGGTAATTGGTCGAAGCCTGAATAGCTTTTGACTGGAGCTATGAACCAATGGGGCCACAGTAGGGGGCCCCATCCCCATTACATATCTTTGACTTATTATTATTATTATTATTATTATTGTGTTTGATTAGATTGATCCCAAACCTTCCCCATCCTATGGAAGGCCAAGAGTCACAACTTCGAATTTCTCTTTAGATGTCCCTATTAGGAGTTGAACTTGGGTCTCCACCATGAGAACCCAGTGTTTTAACCAGTTAAGCTCAACCCCTTGGACATATTTGATATATATATATTAATGATATATAAATTATTAAAATTAATTATATTTGATTATATAGTTGATGTTTATATATTAAATTTTAATATTGTCAATAATTTTAATATAATTGTTTGTATAAATTATTATTTTTCATTATTTTTATAAGTCTTTGCAATAGTTTTTCATTATATTATTTTTTGTAAAATATTATATTATATACAAATATTGATAATATCAATTTTTTTTATTGAATAAAGTTAATAATAATAACATAGAAGATACTTAAGAATATTATTAAAAAATAAAATTTGTAGCTCGTCTTGTTGTTTAAAATTTTTTCCTTTGAATTTGACTATTATGATATTTATCTATAATATTGATAAGTGTGTGAAGTGGAATTAATACATTAGAATTAAAAAATTAGATATTTAAATAAATAGACTTTTAAGCTACTGCCTAATTTTTTTATATATAACTATTAAATTTGTAACACCTTGTTCACATCTTTAATAATTCTACCACAAATTCAATATACGACTCATAATTTTTATTAATCATTACATTTATGAATAATCTATTATTTATTTTTGGTTTAGATTTATTTCTTACTACTCATTTAGATAGGTCATGTATGGGTGGTACTCTCATTTGATAATTAATCTTTATTCATCTAATTTGTTGTATAATTGTGTAATATGGTTGGTTTGATTTTATTATTTATAAAATTAATTGACCTAAGTACTAATGGAATAAAATGGACATGGAGATAAACAAGAACATAAAATGGAATAGGGGAAGAGCACCAGTAGTCATCATAGCTAACTTCGTGCACCCAAATATCCTAAATGGTACATTAGATTTTGATTTTTTTTTTAGTTGTCTTCGTATGCGACTTAACTTCTTATAGCTATTAATCTGGCTTCTGGGTAGTAATGATGCATGTTGTGGAATCAATTATGCGCACAAAGGTCAAAAAGTACACATTTCAAGGTGTCCCCTGATACCTAACTAAAGATGTTCCAATAACCATCAACTCAAAATTGCTAGTACTTGTTGACAAATTTCCCAATAGTGGTGCACAAATGGAACAAATGTTCCAATAGTTGTGCACAAATGGGCCAACTAATTACAAAAAAATGATCGGCTATTGGTACAAAACAAATTTATTAATGGTGTTTTCACTATGATGGCTATTGGAGGGTCAACATGACAATAAGGTGATGGTTACTAGAACTATGTTATCTATTGGTGCTCTTCCCCTAATGGTATTAGGAAACTAAAATGGTTAAAGAAGATTAAGAAAAGAAATAGAATGAATTGAATAGGAAAAAGTAAATAAGATCTAAATAAAAATAATATTAAAATTTGATTATAATAAATAACATATATATATTATAGTTAATTAAATTTGATCATATAATTGACATTTATATATATGATATTAGGTCAAATTGAATGCAGTTTGTTTTTTGTTGGTACTTTCTGACATGAACTGGCTAGAGGAGATGTACAATGTAATGGGATGCATGGTGCATGGGATTGGGCAGCTCCATTTTGCTTCTTGGACAACTATTACTGGGAATTTGGGGGAGGGGGGAGGGGTTGGGGTGGGGCTTAGCCCTACGGGGCTATGAGGGCCCACCCCCCGTTTCCTTCTTTTCATGGCATAGAAAACACAACAAAAACACATTAGGGTCAATCTACTGGATGGGTTTGTTTCTCGAGGTGCAAGGCACATAGATCTTGTATCAATTGCTAGAGATGTCAGTTGATAGGGATGTTTATAGGGGCTGGGTAGCCAGTGCCTACTCCACGAGTTTTCACATCACAGTTTGGAGTTGTTTGTGGCCTGCACTAGGGGAAGAGCACCAGTAGTCGTCATAGCTAACTTCGCGGACCCACATATCCTAAATGGTACATCAGATTTTGATTTTTGTTTTTTAGTTGTCTTCATCTGCGACTTAACTGCTTATAGCTATTGATCTGGCTTCAGGGTAGTAACGATGCACGTTGTGGAATCAATTGTGTGCACAAAGGTAAAAAAAAATACACATTTCAAAGTGTCGCCTGATACCTAGCTAAAGATGTTCCAGTAACCGACAACTCAAAATCACTAGTACTTGTTGACAAATGTCCCAATAGTGGTGCACAAATGTTCCAATAGTGGTGCACAAATGGGACAAATGTTCCAATAGTTGTGCACAAATGGGCCAACTAATTACAAAAAAATGATTGGCTATTGGTACAAAACAAATTTATTAATGGTGTTTTCACTATGACAGCTATTTGGGGGTCAACATGATAATAAGGTGATAGTTACTGGAACTATGTTATCTATTGGTGCTCTTCCCCTATGCAAGAAAAATCAAAGCCAAATTGTACAAACTTAAAATGCACCAGGTCTACACTATCAAAACTGGACGAAAATGCAAAATGGTAGGGCAATACCTAAAGGCTAAAGGCTTTGAAGAAAGTCAAAGAATACAAATAGTGACTAGATGGGACAAATAGAATAGGCCAAATATGAATCTAATTTTCTATAAAGAAATAATATTTTACCATACATATATATAACTTAATTATTGTTTTCAAACAGGTCTTGAAATTTGAAATTGAAGGTGTTGTAAAGAAACTTTGAATATCTTTGGGGAAACTCTTTGGTAAAGCGTATTTAAGTTGGAGTAGTATTCGAATGGGTGACTTATCTGAAATATCCAATGATTCACCTTGTGAAATAGGTTCACATGAGAGATGGGTTCTTGTGAACCACAATATTCATGAAATAGGGGTCAATGAGTTTGACTTGAAAATTACACAATTGACTTGTGGAAAATATCTTCTACTTATCACTCAAAATATTGCATTAAATAGTTTTAAGTTTGTTAAATTATGAAAAGATACATAAAGTTAAAAGATACTATTAAATGTTATATAAAATTATAGTTTTGATGACATTATTAATATATTAGATTATGCATTGAATGAAAATGATTTTATACTTTGAAAATACAATGTAAAATTATGTTTCTTGTTATAAATTTAAGAGAATTTTTGTGAGAAGATATACAAATCCTTAACAATCATAGAGATTTAGTCTAATCTAAGAAGAAAATCAATGAACCATTAATTGTTACCAACCTATCTATATAACATCACAAATTTAAGAAATTAATAATGCAAAATATTGAATTAGGGAGACCTCAAAGTTAAAGCTTGGAATTGGAGTTGTGTCTAGAAAATATCACATTTAGTAGTTTTCAAATTGTTAAATTATCAAATTACACTATGAATATTATAGTGCTTTATAGTGTTGGTGATCTAAATTGAATTATGCAATCTTATAGAATGCACTTTAAAGTTCAAACCTAAGGTCTATGTCAGCTTTGATTAACAAGGCAAGACTAATGATTAAATCATGACAAATTATGGGCCAACTAGCAAAAGTGGGGAGTTGCTAGATTTTTGGCTCTGTAGGTCCAAGGAGGATATTCTCATAGGTAGTTTATACAATAATTATTTAGAGAAACAAAAATACATTAAGATATTCAACATATCATGTCTTTATGTATAGTTACACCCCAAAGATTTGTCACCAGACATTCCTTTTACTATCTTAATGTTATTATAAACCTAAAGACCTCCTCACAAACAAAATTATAATGGATCATGTATGCAATTAAACATGAAAATAAGTGCTAAGTTCCAAATCATGTAATGGTATTTATGGAGTGTAACTTCTCCTCAAATACTTGAATTATACACCAAACCTATTTTATAGCATCGCGGTCAACAAATTTACAGGCTCACAATCTCCTACAATTAGGACCAAATTAATCTTCAAAGAATAATAGCCAATGTGAGATGATATAATGTAAGATGCAAGCCTTTCCTCTAGTTATTTTGTTGTGATGTGATACAATTGAACACATGACACCAAGATGATAATATTGACTTCACAAAAAAATTCCTTGTGAAAATAGAATAGGTCAAGACCATAATTACCTCTTAAAACGACATGGTAATGTTTGATTTAACATTATAAAGCTAGAGTCCATCTATAGTTGCATATTGGTCTTTCAACCAATAAGAATTGATTTTTGATGACTTATTCTATTTACATATTGGTCTTTAAAGAAAATAAATGTTTAAAAATTGTTATAGTGAAAACCACTTAGATTTATGGACTATTGGGCAACAATGAGTTATAAATGAGTGGGTAATTGAACTTTCCTAAAATTTGCTTTACACTATCACTAGTAAACTTGAGCTACGTAGTTCATGTCATATTTGACCGACTATATAGATATAATATCCCCAAAAACTAAACATAAGACCATTTGGAATAATACCATTGATTATTTGGGAAGGATTCTTATATGAGTATCTAGTAGTTTCCTTTTGACCAATGAGGTGTAACTAAATAATGTTGAGTATACCTTTTGGGACATTTTCATTACCATTTCATTAAAAATTGTATTAATGAATCAACATATTTGTAGCATATGGATTGACATAAAAAAAGATGGGAATAAACTTCATGCATTTAAAAACTATGTATATTCAATAAAGAATCACTACATAGCCATTTTGATTCATCCTACTTTGTATTGTATGAAACTATATGACTATCTTCTACATTGCAATAGGAAAATGTCACATCATTAAGAGTGTTAAAAAAATATGAATTAGAGAAGCAAAAGGGAAATTGGAATGTTACGTTATATAGAGGGAGTGCAATAAAAAAAGGAAAAACTACAAAGTAGATGTAAAATAAACAAGAAAAAAGGCAACTTGAGGAACAAATGAAGGTACAATCTCTTCAGCAGAGTGATATACATAACATACTTCAAAAAATGATTTCTATATAGATTTTGGTAAAAGTTTTTTTTGACCAGTAATGTTGATTTATATTATTAATATAAAATATTAAAAGTATACATTATGTAATAGCAAAAGAAAGGATGCACATTATGAGATAGATTATTATAAATTAAAATAAAAAAATGAGAAGTGATACATATTTCATATAAATATTTTTCAGTATTAAATGGGTCTATAAGATTGATAAATATTAATAAATGAATGCATATAAAAGTTTAGACCACGACTTTTGGAAAAAGAGTTCTCTAAAAAGGGAACCAATGTTACGTCAAGACATTTGCTTCCATTGAAAAATGAATATTTATACACATTGTGATAGAAGGACTACTTGCACCAGATAAACAAGGACATGGATTTCCAATTGGATGGGGTAGAGTCCTCGATTACATGGCCAAAAAGAGTACAATTTTTGCATGGGGACCATGTATGCTAGGGATTTTATACTTTCAATTACATTAGATTGCATACAAGGGTGCACAAACACTTAGTTGCAGGCTCACATTACTCTAGGTATGGGCTTTTGAACACATTGCAATATTCAAACCCATTCTAGATAGACACATTATTCTAGATATGTCATATGTCTATTTCTACAAAGGGGGATTGGCACAAGGTCCATATGGGTACATATTTTATTGGCACCAAAAATTGGATAGACTCAGAGATTTCACTTGGAGACCGTACATAGATTGCCCTGGATGGATAGAGGATGCAAACCATTTTTCCATATTGTCAACATGAGAGGTTATTGATAGGCTAGACTATCACTTAATAGAGAGTGATTGGGGTACAACTGCCAGATAGGGTGAGATGATAGTTTGGGGAGCAGTTGGATGTGCCCATGAGTACAACACACTTTGCTTCATTGAGAAAATAGGTTAGATAGTGGGGTCCATAGATTAAACCACATGTGGCCTATTTAGAGTTTTCTTAGTTACAACCATATTGTCAACATAAGAGGTTATTGATAGACTGGACTATCACTCAACAAAGAGTGATTGAGGTACAACTATCGGATAGGGTGAGATGATAGTTTAGTGAGCAGTAGGATGTGCCCACGAGTACAACATACTTCACTCCGTGAAGAAAACACATCAAATAGTGGGGTCCAAAGATTAAACCAAATATGGCCTATTTAGAGTTTTCTCAGTTACAACCCAGGCAGTGGGTATGATAGATGGTTCACAGGGCATCATTCAATACCACTGATAGATCCATAGGTTCTATTACCTAGGTCACAATATGAGTTTCTAAGAGAGGAGGAGATGGATCAAGATGATGATGAGGATGACAAGAATGAGGAGGATGAGGATGAGGATGATGGCAATGAAGAGAATGATGGAGATGATGGAGATGAGGATGAGGGGATCAATAGTCCTATGCACATGTAGGTTGATCAAATAGAGGATGAGCCACTACAAGATGTACCTATTGGGAATGACATAGGATAGATTATATATCTTGGGACATATAGGACCATAGTGAAGACCCAAAGAGAGTGCATTGTAGAGTTGCAGAGACAAATATCTGACCTTCAGATAGGAAGGGACCAAATTAGAATCAAGAAAGATAAGGAGGGATCCCAACTCAAGGGGTACTTAGCAACAAATAGAGAAAGATATTCAATAAAGAGATAGATATACAATAGAGATAGCTAGTCTGATAGCTTCTCAAAATACAATGGTATCCCAGGCTCATAGTCCGAAAAGGAGGCCTTGCGAGAGTTTATGAGTTCTATCAGAGACATTGGTGCATGAGACTTAATTTGCATGCTATTGGATTCAGGAGAGTAGGTACAATACTAGAGGATTCTACATGAGAGTGTAGTGCCACCAGAGTAGAGAGAACCATCTTACCAATCATAGACTAGGACATAGAACATATCACAGCTCTAGAGGACATAAAGCAACATGAGAGTGATTCAGCTAGGGAGACCACCATAGAAAGGACCAGGGATAGGAGGAGCTTCATCCTTAGGAAAGGATAAAGGAAAAGAGGACAAAGAGATCACTCAATGATATGGACATATTTTTCTCATTTTATGTAGATACTTTTTTCTATGATGTACATAACATGTGGGCCATACTTGATATGCAACTTTGATTATGATATGCATTTTCTCTATTTTCATATGATGTTCTACATGAATGATATATATGCTTCTATGTGATGCAATGAATGAAAATAAAACTTTCTGGTGTTTTTTTTTATGTAATGCAATGAGTAATGGTGATATGCAAATGTGCTAACCAATGTATGCATGATGCAAACTATTTTTGTGTACCATAGTACTAGACCAAACTGACTGTAAGGACTGATAGAAGAAATGTTAGTAAGAAAAAATTAGACAAAGAAAAGATGAAGAAATCTTGCTTTCACAAATGCAAAAAAAGTGAGGTGAGAGTGTAATGCCCACCAAAATACCCTAGAGAAAATAACTAAAGTGACCATCATATATCTAGACATTTTTTTTTTTAAATCATCAACTAAATGCAACATAGTAAACTATCATTACTACAAAACATATATTTACTTCACGTGAATGCATGATGTATATATCCATATCTAATACAACATATAACACAAGAAAAAATATCATCCTAACAATTATCATCTCAATGCTTACATCTAATTCTTTATTAATTTATTCATTCATTCCCTAGGGTACTCCAACATCATTAATTACTATCATTAACACATAAACACATCCATATGCCATGATACTATTAACATTCATTTCCCAATTAATCACTATCTTCTTATGTGAATCGTTAACTATCAATACATAGCCTAACATAATCCTATTAGTTGCTCAAGTTCATTTTAAAGCACCAATCAAATGTTCCTAATCCCTTTAAACCATCTATCATCTTATTCCACATGAAATATCATCTAATGCACATCAATTTCATTTCCTTCCTTAAATTCATCATTTATTCCATCAAGATAACATATACATAACCATATGCAAAGTCTATACAATAAATACTAGTTATTTTCCAAATCAGATTACTTCCTTAAGAATATCCATTACTCAACTCAACAAGATCTTTTCCACAAGAATATGCAATATTATAACAACATGTGGTAATCTACTTTTCAATTAGGATTTCTCGCTACTAAGCCAATTCAAGAACCATATGATATAACTAGAATGGACATCATATAACCATTCAATTCCCTAATCCAACATAAGACTTCATTCCTAACACAATGAACATTCTTACAACATGAATCATATAATGAATACAACATCTTACTCCATTACAAGATCATAGTCTCAACCACTGCATCTCGTCCTAATGCATAAGAGTAAATGGTACAAGAGTACATAAACTCTTTTACATTTACAATGTCATCATGATACAAACATAGGAATTGGCTCCATAGATCCATCCACATAAAGAAGAATATAGAATCCACATCCACAAACGTTAGCATCCAATGGAGAACATCCCAATGATAGAAGGCATCAAACCAGCCGACCATGTGGAACCAAAAGGAACCACCCCCATGCTAGGAGATGACACAAGGTTCCAACTCACACTCTATACCTAGGCTGACTCATAACAACCAAAGAGATAATACAACTCCAAAATCATATACATAAAACTATGGGACTACTAGAAGCTATCTGACACCAAGGCATAAGGAAATAGGACCAACATGTAGGGAAGAGTTTTATCACATGTTATCACCAATAAGGATATCCTATAACTCAGCCCGACATCTGTGATACACATGTGGAACCATCTCAACTTTTGAGGAGATCAAGGGAGTTCGGTTTACTCAGTTACTAGATCTACATCCTCACTCAAGAATCCAAGCTATGAGATGGGGAACCACCAACACATTTCTTATCTTGCTTAAATGAGTTACTAATACCCAACCCAACTAACATTAATTATTAGGTTATCACTTGATTATTACAATAAACCTCCAATGAGCTATCCAAATGGTCTAGACCCTGGCTCCAAACAACAAGGAATCCTAGCAATCCATTCCTTGTGATCTCGATAGACTCATGGATGTCTGATCTCCCTAATCACACTCCTAGGAATTAGGGTGAAATAAAACCATAATAACATCACACGAACATCATGAAGGCTCTCTACAGACATGAACACAGTCTTAGCATCTTTGATACAACTAAAGCATAACATGAATCATACACCCATATGCAAGAAAGAGCCTCCACCAAATGAATACAACAATGAACCAAGGAAAATGTATGGGATGAAAAGACCATCCAAAAGAATTAATAATCCTCAATAGTGAGGCATGAACATCCTACTAGAGATCTCATAATCATTCCTCAACAACAAGGCAATCAACCTCTTGCTGGAGCTAAGCATCACTTAAGCACAACCCTCAATGGTAGGGAACAAATCATCCTACCAGAGCCATATAAAATCATGAAGGGATCAATATCAAATCAAATAAACCCCTAAAAACATCAACATCAATCACAAAAGACTTTGGTACCAACCCAAAATCCAGAAAAGTGACCCCACAAGACCTAACTGACAAATCTGTCAACTCAGGGTAGAAGAGTGCATTAAAAACCTAGTTTAGCGCATCTGAGAGATAGTTTAGCACATTGAGGCCATTCTTTAGTGCATCTTTTATCATTTTGGTGCCACCTTTTAGTGTTTTGGGTTCGGAGAGAAAAATTGACATAAAAAAGAAGAATAAAGTGACGAAATTGCACAATCTTATACATAGGCTCTCAAGATGAACATAAGACACTCCCATAAGGTACAAGAGGCCAAAAATAGGGAAAAGAACACTCAGAAACAAAACAAAGGATCTTACAAATAAAATTTGATTACATTTCCAAGCACCTCCTTTACACAGACATGCATAAACTCACCCAAAACTTAAGAGGTCACTCCAAAAAATGAAGTAAGATAAGGAGAAGACCTATACACCAATAGGAAAGAAAGAAAAAGACTGCAATTCTGAAACAAAAGGAAATGCCAAGAACAACAAGCACAGTGCAAATAACCATTGTAATAACAACAACACACAACTATATGTACATTCCATATGCACATATTTATGAATACAACCTTGAACCTTTTCCCTAATCAATATACAATAGCATAATATCAAATAACCATTTCAATAACCCCAAAGAAAATATTTGAGAAGACACAGAGAAAACAATTCCAAACTGCAAATCAAAATCTCAAGAATAAAGGCTCGGCTCCAACCTGGAGAAATTAAAGTGATGGCCAAGGAAATCAAAGAAGTGCAATAATCCAATCCAAATCTCTGGCAATCCAAGTACAAGGTCAATCAACCAAGAAACCAAAATCCTCAATCCAAAAATTTGGAGAGATGCCAACCTCGACAATGCATGACAAAAACCATCAAATAGAAAAATTAAACAAAAACTATAGGAATGCATCGAGCAATCAAAATATTCTTAAAAATTATATATTGTACCTACTATGCATCATATTGAGGAAAATAATATAAAATATTTTTATTTACTTACCCCCAAAAAATCAACCAATAGGGTAAAAGGGTAGGTAAACTAATATATTTTCTCAATTAACCACATAGTAACACTTGAGAGGAAATAATATTATTATAAACAATAATAGATTAATAATAAATCAAACCCATGGACAAATAAATAAAGACAAACATAAATAAATTCAATTAATTATAAAATCAATATCAACATAAGAAACATTTATAAACAATAAATAATTAGTAAATAGCCAATAAACAGTAAATGAATAAATTAAATAAATCAAACTCAGTCAACATTAATCAAGCCAATAAAATAACTATAAAATCTCAATAATAAATTATCCAAATAATTAAATAACCATACTATGTAGTAAATTAATTTAAACAATAGTAAATTATATTAATCCAATTATTAATTAAATAATAACAACATTCTCACAACACCTCAAACAACTTGACATAGGGTCGAATAAAAACACAAAGCTCTAACAACCAACTTGCAACATGACACAAACTGACAAGGTAGACAACTTAAGCCTAGAGTTTAAGAGGGAAACAGATACCATCTCAACAGCTTGCCATTGGGATTAAAGACACGCTTAGACCTATGAGACCAGGTGGAGTCAATGTCTAGTACCTACAATCCTATATCCACCACTAAATGCAATACAACATACATCATAATATATCATAAGTGAACATGCAAGTGATAGAGAATCGCAATGTCATATCACACTCTCAATGAGTGGTATGACATTGTCTCTAATCATGAATACACAAGAAGACAGTCACAATCATCATAACATCAACTTGATCATCATTACAATCATGGAATAGAGTTAACATAATCAAGATGTCATCATAACCTCATAAGTAATATAATCCATACATGAATAATGAGTACATCTAGATCACTACACATAAGTCTAATCAACATGTTAGTCCAGAACATAACTTCATCCACATAAATCATAATGAATCCACTAATGTCAAAGAGACTATTCGGACATGCACAAGTATAAAAGTCTTTATCTCACCCTCTAATAAAGGATAAGTCAGGTAGGGGCACTATAGAGGGCCTTTATTTAATATGGCCAAAATGGATCTGTGTCACACCATGACAATGAAAGCCAGGGCGATAATGCATTCCCTTTTGTGCAAAACAGACATATTGCAGACAAGGAATGGTTCAACCATCCTAAGATATTGTGTGCATCAAAGGTCGAGTTATGTGTGATAGTCAAGAAGTGAACATGCCAACATAGACACCCAAGGCATACTTGCCCCAAAATATTACGAAACACACCGCAAACATAAGGCAAAACAAAAATTGATCATGAGCCATCCCGACAACTCTAAATCATCAATGACATCATCGAGTAACATAGGAACATGATGGAAGATAGAACAAATAATGATAAGACTCACAAATCCAAACATGTCAAACAACCATTCTGATCTTGTTATCAAAATTGATAATTTTGTGGTTGATGATAAGATGATCATGCTACTTGATTTCAGGGAATGCAATACCCTATCTAAGACATGACATAGTTTGGTTTCGAGTATACCACACCCTATATAAAACCCATGATAATGTTGGTGTTCTTGATTAAGATAAAACTAGTTTTACTGATAAAACTAGAGGATCCAAGTAATATTGAGAGGGGGGTGAATCAGTATTAACAAAAACTGAACTTTCAAAACCAAACAAACTTATCTCAGATCTGAAAATATTCAACACTTAAACCAAATCTTCATAACAAATTTCCTTATCTGATCTAGATAATCATTTCCTCTTATGCAAACTTATTAATCAGATCAACCATCAATTCAATATATGATCAACAAACACAGTTACCAACTTATTAACTAATCATAATACTTCATCACTCATTTAATCATCAATACTAGTAACCACTTTAAGATCTCTCATAAACAAACATAAAATGTCTTTAACAGTTATCAGAAATAAAATATGAACATCACAAGAAAATCATACCACATGAACACCATGTTTTTCACATGGAAACCCAAATAGGGAAAAACCATGGTGGGAATTGGTACCCACAAATATTTTGCACTCTTCCGGAATGTGCCCTGTTAGGAGCCAAGCCCAGTTAGAAGCTTACAATGATGCCCTGTTAGGAGAAGAGCCTATTAGGAGTCACCTAGTTAAGGGATTTACCTCAACCCTGTTAGAATCTTTTATCTATTAGGATCAACCTCACAAGAGGATTTAGAACTTAGATATTGAGTCACCTTGTTAGGGGATTTTACAATGTGAGGCCAGTTAGAACCTACCTGATTAAGGGATTTTAGTTGCTATAATTGTTAGAGAACAATAGTGAATGATCTGTATATAACACTCTACTGTTTGCTTGATCAGATCCAATTAAGTTCTAAGTTTGCATCTCTCTGGAAAATCTCACACACACTGGTTCAACTTCTCACATTTCTCAAAATCACTGACACTCCGAAACAAAAAACCTTGCCGACATAAATAACTTTTACAACTAGATCGACATCAAAACGCTAAGACTTACTACATAGATCATCACATATATTTACAACTCATTATAGATCATCATAGGGATCATTACAATCAATTACAAATCAATATCAACTATTGAATGATCATAAATCGTCACAACAAGTCAATCTGGTACAAAGTCAAACCCTTAGCACATTCTGCTAACCACTTTGCACATTCCCAAGAAATTTGTTCTCCAAACATGCCAAAACATCTTTCAAACTTATCACATGATTTGTGTCACGTTATCATCAACACGTGAACTTGATTGGTTAAGAGAATTCTTTACCAGTCCTTAAACCCTTCTTAAACCCTGGGAAAACTTCATCAAAAATTTAAAACATGCCTTCCAATAACCATCATAGGATGTGGTTCTGGTTACATACTCAAATCCATCATAAAAGCGTATGTATCAAACCAAAAGTCACCAAACATCGCCAATCACCCGATTCCATCAAAACTTATCTGCTTTACCAGTTAAGGTCCTAATTCGCAATCTTGCTAGTAAACTTTGTCCAATTGTCAAACTCTTACTCCGGTAGACCAAATCACTTAGCCAACAAGTCAATCACTGAAAACCAACTGTAAACATCATTAAACATCAGTTGGACTTGGTTGCCATCAATGATAATATAAATAACTGATCATGTCATCTTCCTCTATTGGTACAGTCATCCACCATCATCTCATCTTCATCTGTTATGCCAAACATTCCAACAATCTCCCCCTTTGGCATTGATGTCAACACTAAATATCAACATACTCAACTCATTCTATTCTGCTCTATTATGGACCTTCTCTGCAACTCTTCTCTTCTCTGTTGCACCTCATCTACTAGTTACACTATATCTACTCCAACTAATCATATGTCTTCTCTTAATCATATTTGTTCTCTCCCTTTGACAACAATGGCAAAGGTGCCTAAGCATCACAAATCATCAAGTTTGTTGTAGTTGTTGTCATCAACATGTCTGCAAACACATCTAAGATGCTCCCCCCTATAGAGTAGCCTGCATCTCATCAATCCAAAGTGAAAAATAGTCATGAAGCCCACTGGATTGGTGCATCCTGCATTCTAGTTTTGTTTGAGTAGGGGTCTGACCCCTAGTTTACCTCTGAGATACTCAAAGGTTGTCTTTGGCAATGGTTTTGTGAAAATATCTACTAGGTGCTCTTTGCTTGTCACATACTCCATGCAGACTTGTCTTTCCTGTACTCTTTCCCTTAGAAAATGATATGTCAATTCTATGTTACACATGATTTTTCTAAATATTGATTAAACTAGTATTATCATAGTAAATAGTTACTGGTTCATACATATCAAATCTAAATCCTTCAAGAACATGTCTCATCTAGATTGCCTACATGTAATTCATTGATTCTTCAACATACTCTGCCTCTGTTGTTGATTGAGAAACTCAACTTTGCTTATTACTTGTCCAAGCAACCAATCTGCCTCCAAGAAGAAAAGCTCCACCAGTAGTGGTTTTCCGGTCATCTACATTATCTACCCAATCTGCATCAGTAAACACATCCAAAGAGAAATTTCCTTTATAAGGATACCACAAATCGTAATCTACTGTGCCTTTCAAGTATCAAAATATCCTTTTCACCGCTACCAAGTGAGTCTCCTTGGGATCCTTTTGAAATCTAGCAACTAATCCAACATCATGTGCAATATCTGGTCTACTATGAATGACATAATGCAATTTACCAATCATAGACCTGTATTCTTTCTCATCCACAGATGGTGAGTCATATTGCTTAGACAACTTGCAGCCCATCACCATCAGAGTACCAACTGGTTTACAATCTTCCATACCAAATGTCTTCAACACCTGTTTGACATACTTTCTTTGATAGATAAAAATTCCAACATCCAACTACTGGACCTGCAACCCAATAAAAAAATTAATCTCTCCAATACAAGACATCTCAAATTCCTTTTTCATCTCCTCAGCAAAATCCATGCATAAGTCATCATTACCACCAAAGATATTGCCATCCACAAATACTTCAGCTATTAGTACTTTCTCTCCACCAATCTTTAGATATATGTTACTATCCTCACTGGTACACTGGAATCGTATCTTGATCAAGTGTGCATGCAACCTTTCAAACCATGCTCTCAGTGCTTGCTTCAATCCATACACTGCCTTATGTAGTTTGCAAACCATATCTTTGTCTTCAAACAAAGCAAATCCATCTAGTTGTTCTATGTATACTTCTTCTTCAAGGATGCCATTGAGAAAAGTTGATTTAACATCCATCTGATAGACTTTAAATCCTTTAAATGCAACATAAACTAGTAGCATTCTTACTCCTTCCAATATTGCCACAGGTGCAAAGGTTTCACCATAATCTTCTCCTTCTTCTTGTCCATAGCCTTTGCAAACCAAACTTTCTTTATTTCTCACAACCTTTCCTTCTTCATTTAACTTGTTTATTAAAACCCATTTGGTTCCAATCACATTCTTGTCTTTCAGGCTAGGAATAAGTGTCCATGTCTTGTTCTTCTCTATCTTATCTATCTCCTCATTCATTACACTAATCCAGTCATCATCCTTTAATGCCTCTCTTACTATTCTCAGCTCAATAGTACAAATCCAACAAGAATTTTCTCTGATTTTCCTCCTTGTTTGTGTTCCAACATGTTTATCTCCAATTATTTGTTCTCCTGATTGATTTAACCTGACATACCTTGGAATAACTGGTTTTGGTATTGTGCTTCTTGCTTCATGTTCTTCATCTTCTTCATTGCTCTCTACATTTACCAGTTGAGCACCTATTTTTGCAATATTTTTCTCATCAGTCTTCTGCACTTCCGGTTCTATGAACACAAGTCTTTCTTCATCTTTCTTAGGCTCAGATCTATTGGACTCACCAAATTTCTCAAGGAGTTCATCTATCTTCACATTAGCACTCTCAATGATATTCTTAGTTCTCTTGTTATAACATTTAAATGCCTTACTCTTTGTAGAGTAACCAAGAAAAATGCCTTCATCACACTTAGCATCAAATTTTTCAGTACAATCATCTCTCTTAATATAACATTTACTCCCAAATATTTTGAAATAGATTACACTAGGAGTCTTTCCATGCCATAATTCATAAGGTGTTTTGTTATTACCTTTTTTTGACAAGGACCCAGTTCAAAGTATAGACAACAATGCTGACTTCTTCTCTCCAAAACATCTTCAGTACTTCACCTTGAATCAACATGGTTCTAGTAGCTTCAACAACTATTCTATTCATTCTCTATGTTTTTCCATTTTGTTGTGGAGTTCTAGGAGCTGACATCTACCTCTTAATTCCCTGTTCATCACATAACTTCACAAACTCATCAGAAGTAAATTCACCTCCTCGGTCAGATCTCAAACATTTTAGATTCTTCCCAGTATCTTTCTCAACAAGAGATTTAAATGCTTTAAACTTACTAAGAACTTTGAATTTTCTCTCAGAAAAGTTACCCACATCATTTTAGAATAATCATCAGTAAAGATCATAAAATACTTATCACCAAAATAGCTCTTAGTCCTCATAGGACCTTAACGATCGGTATGAACCAAATCAAGAATATTCTCTGAAGAAAAAGACTTACTCTTAAAGGATACATAGGTCATCTTACTCATCTGACAATCCTTTCATATCACATTGTTCAATTTCACAAGATGGGGCAAACCTCTAACAATACTTGACTTACTAACTTTAATCAAATTGTCAAAATTGACATGACAAAATCTCTTGTGCCACAACTAGCTGTCTTTAATCTTCACCACCAAACAATTATTTACATTAGTATTTTGATGAAATCAATTACCTCTAGTCTGCTTCCCAGTAGCAATCAATTCTCCATTATTTCCAAGAATCCTGCATACTCCACTTTTGAATTCAAGTAGATATCCCTTATCATTAAGTTGTCCAACACTCAGAAGGTTATGATTTAGTCCTTTAACCCAAAAGACATCATCTGCATTACTCTTCCCATTTAATGAAATTGATCCTTTACCTTTAACCATGCAGGGAGAGTTACCAAATCTTACAACACCTCCATCAAAATCTTCAAGGGATAGGCACTTACTTTTGTCACCGCTTATGTGCTGTGAGCAACCACTATCTATTATCCATTCATTGTCGTTATCCATATGAGACACCAAAGCCTTCTCATCAGTCAGATCCACCTTCAAAACAACAAATACTATCTCATCATTGTCATCTTCTTTTGATTCATCATTGGTCACACCTTCATGCACTGCAACATAACTATGTTTCTTTCTTTTTCCTTTGAATCTCCTAAACTTATCTTTCTTATTAGCGTTAGGGCAATTAGAATCTATGTGTCCAATCTTACTACAAGAGAAACATTTCAAGGATAATTTACGTTTATATTTACCTGTTCCTCTAGGGAATATTCTAGCCAATAATGCCTCAAGTTTCATTAGATGCTCTTCATCATCGCCATCACCTTTGCTACCGCCTTGACTAGACTTGTAGTCATGATTATGACAAACATCTTTTCCTTTCCTTGCTGATGTACTAGTTATTGAAGCCTTAAAGGAAGATTCAGAAGGTTTGGAAACACTATTATCAAAACCGTTAAGTTCAAATACAATTGACTTTCCAATTAAAGAATCAATAGTAACTTTAACTTTTGAAATGGATCTGAGTTCTTGAATAGCAGACACTCTGATAGAATAATGTGGTAAAAGAGTTCTAAGCATTTTGCTAACAATAGTATCATCTTCAATCTTACCTCCGACACTCTTTATTCCACCTACAACTTCCTTAATTCGTTGTCTATATTGAGTTATGTTCTCACCATCAACCATTTTCATATCATCAAATTTTCCTCTCAAACTCTCTTCCTTTTCCCTTTGTACATGATCATCTCCTCCATAGATTAAATTTAATTTCTCTCATACTTCATTTGTAGTTTATAATCCATGAACATCAATATATTCAGAGTCAGACATAGTACTTACAATTGCTTCAAGAGCCTAAATGCTTTCCTGTTGTTCTTTGAGCTCATCCAGTGTCAAGGGAATGGTAGTTGGAGCAACATATTTGGTTATCATATGATTCTAGTACTGTGAACCCATTCCTTTAATGTAGATATTCATCTGATCACTTCATATCTAGTAGTTGTCCTTGGTAAACTTAGGACCCTCCTTTTTTTGATTATTGACACTCTATTAGTTAGGTTTCACTATGTTGTCATTGATGGCAACATGATTTTGGGTTTTGGCTTCATATGGTGTACTGACAAAAACTTCACAGACTCTACACCGACACTGACACTGGCAATGCAGGCTAACATGGTATGGTAAAGGTCATCAATATTAGAGGCCGACACATCTTGGATTTGACATTGGCAACTTGTTTTAATATTATATGGTCAACATGTAATCTGATATAGTATATACCTTTGTAAGCTGACATAAGGCATAAATTTGTATAGGGTATATAGGGCAGATTGATTAGATCATTTTGATATGGCAATGAAATAATGATAGGATGGATATACGGATATAATGTAATGTGAAATATATCAAAGAGACTATGTATGTGAGGAATTCATTGTAAGGGTTATTCTGGTACAAAGGTTTAGGGTTTTAACTAGAACAAACAAAGCTTAAACTGGAACTGTATTCTGGCGTAGAAGATGCTATTTTAGCAATTAACTATTCTTCGGATTATTGTCTGGTATGTTATGTAGTCAGTGAGTCTCCTATTGTGATTGAGCAGTGTGCTCTAGGCTGTAAGCCTTCCTGCAATTGCAAGCCCATCATATATTGTAACATCTCTTCATATGGCCAGTGAATTGATATTGTGGGTCACAAATCTCACTGTGGTTTTTCCTCTTTGATATTTTCCATGTATAAATCTATGTATTATGATTCTCATTTATGTGTTTGGCTTATTGGTTGCTTTACTTCTTTCAATACTGTTTATACCGATATACTGATTGGTGAATGAATATTTTGTTAAGGCTAAAATCTGCTATTCTAGTATAACACCAATTCACCCCCCCTCTTAGTGTTATTGGTTTCCAACAATTGGTATCTGAGCCTTGTGGGTCAGAGGAAGTTTAACAGCTTTAGGAAGATCCTGAAACCAGAATCATTGAATATGGCTTTGGAGAAGCAACTTGAGATGACACTTGAAGATTATGATGCTGAAAGATTGAAGAACTTAAACATACAAGATAAGTTAAATTTTGCTAAAGAATTTATTCTTGTCCTACAAGAGAGGCTATCATCTTTTCAAGCTAGGAGGAAGGAACTTTTGTAAAATCAGGATGATGAAGAGAAAAATGCACTTAAGGAACAATGTCATAAATTGAGTCAAGAGAACATGGTTATGAAGAATGAAATGCAAGCTATAACTATGAGGATGTCTAAGGAAATTGGGGACAGAAAGAAAAAGGAGAAATCTTGTTGTATCCCTGAAGAACAAGTTTGAAGAGTGTGGTAGGTTGGTTCATGAAAATGATATATTGAGAACTAATTTGGTACAATCCCAGAGCAATGAGAAAGAGCTTGAGAGACAAATGATAATACTAAGAGATGATTTAACTGCTGCAAGTGAGTACAAAGAATAATTCAAGATCAACTCAGCACAACTTGATGATTTATTGAAGAGATAGAGGCAGATTGGAGATTCTAGTGGACTTGGATTTGAGCAAGGACAGAGTTCTAGTACTGCTAATGAAGATCGAAACCATAAGGCACCAGTAAGGAAACTCAATGCTTATAAATTCAATGGTAGATGTTTTGTTTTCAATAGATTTGGACACATGGCTAGGTAATGTAGAAACAAAGCAAATCAGAACCCTGATTCTACTCCCAATAAATATTTTAAATACAATAAAATTGGTCATAAGATAGAAGACTACAGAATGAATGTAAAATGATATGCTTGTGGAAAGTTTGGACATATGGTTAATCAGTGCAGGTCAAGAAATTTCATGGGTTTTAGCAAGGCAAATCAAAAGAACAATGTTACATGTTATGCATGCAATGAAATTGGACATATTTCTAAGTTCTGCAGAAGCAAAAATCCACTAGTTGACAATGTAGGATCAAATGAAAAAGGAAAATAGAAGGCTAATGAAATCCGACAAGATCATACTCAGAGATGGGTGAGGAAGACTGAAGAGCAATCATCAGATGGGAATATCCCGATTACTTATCTAATAGAAGAGGCTGCTCCTGCACCGATAGTAAGCTCATCCGGTAACTAAGGCAGATACCTTAGGGGTAGGCAAAAATTAATGGAAGATGATGCATATGCCCCTGGAGGAGATTCTAGAAGATGTTCTAGATATTGGAGAGGATTATCTAACATGGATATGTTCAGAGTGATATCCGGTATCTTTCACCAGCAGTCATTTATGTCAATGGAAGATTAGGGTTTTCTCTCGATGGATTAAAGGTTGAATACACGTCATTGTTAATCACCTTGCATTCAGAGAGTGATTCAGAGTGACTTAGTGCGATTAGAGGCTATTCAGAGGCAATCATATTTCTTCTTGAGTGATCAAACCGACATATAAAAGGATTTGTTGGAGGTTTTCACTGAGAATGAGCAAAAGGTAATTTTGTTGAATCATGGAAGCGGGATCATCTTTTGTTCCTATTTTCATTGCAAATCCAACTGTAGTAGAGGTTAAGGACCGCCCCAGGCCAATTTTCAATTGGTATCCACATGTGGCTACCAAGGAAGATTTAGTTGGAGCATTTTTTTTGCATTCTGAAGGGAGTGGTATATGTAGAGGATGTTAGGGCATACATTCATTGTCATATAGAGGACCTAGGCACTTCAGAGATCAAAGGGATGTATATGGATGAACTCATGGGAGAATTTGGTAAAATCAAACCGACATATCAACACATCAAAGATCTAGGGTTCACAGATATTATGGATATTCTAAAGTTCAAGGATGAAATAGTTAGATATGTGCTAAGAAGAGTACATGGGTAATTTATATGGATGGACATACCCTATAAAATTACTATGGAAGCCATCTGGGCAATTATTGGTTTTCCATCGGTAGGGCAACATCCGGATAAGAAAGTATCTAATAACTTAGTGAGGCAAATCACCAATGTTACATTAGACAAGAGATCGATGAAGGTGAGCACTATCATCGACACCGACATCAAATTTGGAAGCATGGTTATAGGCTACAAGGTAACTCAGTCTAACTGACTAAATTCAGTTTTTCAGTTCATGTATTTTGGCTGCATATAATATGATGAGGGATAATATCAAGTTAGATCTTTGTGGTTGGATGCTTGAAGAATTATTGATCAACTTAAGGAAAATTAAAGGTGAGAAGAAGGGAACCTTCTGGTATGGAAACCTATTAGTCTTCTTAATGCTATACTTTTTGAATGATACTCCTGGTTCTGGTAAGAAGCAATGGCCTTTTGACATCCCAATAGGAAGACAGTTAAAGCAATCAATTTCTGCATTGGGAAGTCTCAGAGATGATAAGGTATGGGGTTACTTTAAGGATTTTCAAAAATCTATGAAGTCTAAAATAAGAATACCCAAGCACATAGTAGAGAAATACTCTGCCGACATATGTTTTATGGTTAAGAAGGATTTGACTCTCATGGAGGCAATCAAGCCCTAAAATATTTGGATAGAGGAAATGGGATATGAGGTAGATGCATAGATTCTTGATGCCTATGTGAAAATTTTGATTGATGCAAAAATAGATGAGGCAGAGAAGCCCTATGGAACTGCTCAGTAGAAGACTCTTGAGGTTGAAACTAAGTTCAATCGAAAGAAAAGGGAAAAACAAGAAGTAAAGACAAGTAAGTTTATACAGGAGGTTTCAAAGGACATTAAGGCACTCATTGATGCTATCTCAGAGAAAGAGGAAGGATCCGATAGTTCACATTGAACCTGTGACTGCAGATTTTGAGTCTGAAGATAACACACCATTAGCTTTCAAAAGGGTTGTGAGGAAGAAAACAAAAGAACCTAAAGTGGAAGTAAAGAAACAACCGGTTAGGAAGGTCACCATCAAATTACCGACACAAAAGAAGGCACTTAAGGCTACATCAATAACTGCATCCAGTACTACCAGAAAGAGGAAGAAGAGTGACATTGATTTGACACTAAAAATAGGTAATGTGACTATTATACCACCTATGACTTGTGCTAAAATTGTTGATAAAATTACTAAGGATTGGATGCTAAAAAGTGTTAAGTCTCATTATGATGCATTAGAAGTTGATGAACAAAGAGAGTTAAAGGAAGCAATTTTATTGTATTTGGATATTTATAAGAAAACATTAATAGAAATAGAAAATCAAATACTAGCAGAGTTATATAACATGTTGCATGCTAGAAGGTTATCTGCAATACAAGAAGACAAACACATTAAAATGCAAGAACTTTTAGCTATATGTGTTTCTATAACTCTAGATGAGATGGAAAATACAATTGAGGCTGTAGATAGGAAGGTATTCAATAGAAAACATAGAATAACTAGACTGGTGCTAGGAAGGATGAATGAGGTAATAAAAGAAATTCAGAAAGCTTGGATTAAATATTTGGGAGAACATAGAGGATTCTTTACTTCACCAAAGACAAGAACAAAAATTGTAAATACATCGGTTGAAGGGAAAGGTAAAGGAATCATGGGTATTCCACCCTCAGTTTTGAAGAATATCAAGATAGTGGAAATTGAGCCACCGGTAAACATAAATGTACATACAAATACTGAAACATCAGTTAATGCTAAGAACATTGTACAAGATACTAACATTGAGGACAATTGTCCTCTTCATACTAGTGTATAGGTTGAGGATATTGTTCCTAGAGAGGAACTGATAGTTGCATAGACTGCACCAAGTGGTGAAGCCATTGGTGCAAGTGAGGAGCTAATAAAGGATAAATCATCTGAGAAAACAAGGGAATCCGGTAGGGAACTAGTTGTTGGCATATAATTATTGATAATTGACACTTCTCTAGTAGAAAATAAAACCATCACAGAGATGAGTCCCACAAAACTAATGATGATGGTTGCTCAGAAACTGATGAAGGAAGAAACCACAGACAAAGGGATTATAGATCAATCCATAACTATTTTGCACAGATTGGTTCCGGATTGTAAGATTGAAAATGAAGTGAGCCCTTTCGGAAAGATTAAGGTAATAAGTGAGAATATATCAAAAGACTTTCAATCCTTACAATAGATCTCTAACCGGCAAGAACTTGAAAAATTCACTTTGGCTAAGAGAGATGCTTTTGATCAGATCATTAAGAGAGAGAAGAAAAAGATTGAGGAGAAGCTAATTTTGATAGAATTTTTTTTAAAACAATGTATTAATATATACACGGTATGTTGCAATACTGAGATACTTACAACAAATGTAGATAAAAAGAAAAAAGAGTTATAGGAGAAAATTGCTAATACTGCTAACTCTTTTGATGGACTAATTTCACTGACAACATCTATTGATGGACAAATTTTGACTTTGGAGAAAAAAATTAATTCTCTTGAAAAGGAAAGAGATAAGATCATTCAAAGAGCTAGAAGTCTTAGAGGTTTGGTGAGTCCAAGATTGGATTTACTTTGTGTACATAAGAAAGAATGCATGGATATGCTGGGAAAGACCACACTGATAGAAGTTAATGAGAAAGAATCACTTGCATATTTATTGAGTGGACTTGTATCTATCTCTAACACATTCAAAACTGATTGGGATACTTATGTGGAGTTACTGGAGAAAGTGTATCCGGAAATCTTGAAACTGGTCAAGCTTTGATAAGATATTTTTAGAGGTATTCAGTGTACAGTACTTATTCTTTGACATATTTTTGGGCATTGATGTCAAAAGGGGAGTAGTATAGATGTGAAAAAATGATTGCATACATTAGGGGGAGTTACAGAGTTTTTGAAACTTTGGAGATACGGAGCATTTTTGCATATTCGGCTCAGGGGGAGCAGGGCAAGATGAAATCGACAGTTGAAACCATGACCATTTTTCACATGAGTGTTGCCATCAATGCCAAAGGGGGAGATTGTTGGCAATTAACACTCTATTGGTTAAGTTTCACTATGTTGTCATTGATGACGACATGATTTTGGGTTCTGACTCCATATGGTGTACCGATAGGCACTTCATAGACTCTACACCAACACCGACACCGATAGGATAGAACATTTCTTTGGTCACCGACAATTTAGGCTGACATGGTATGGTAAAGGTCATCTGTATTGGAGGCCGACACATCTTGGATTCGGCATCGACAACTTGTTTTAGTATTATATGGCTGACATGTAATCTGATATGGTATATACCTTTGTAAGCCGACATAAGGCATAAATTTGTATACAGTATATAGGGCAGATTGATTAGATCATTTTGATATGGCATTGAAATAATAATAGGATGGATATATGGATGTAATGTAATGTGAAATATATCAGAGAGACTATGTATGTGAGGAATTCATTGTAAGGGTTATTCTGGTACAGAGGTTTAGGGTTTTAACCGGAACAGATAGAGCTTAAACCAGAACTGTATTCTGGCATAGAAGATGCTATCTTAGCAGTTCATTATCTTTGGATTGTTGTCTGGTATGCTATGTAGTTAGTGAGGCTCCTATTGTGATTGAGCAGTTTGCTCTAGGCTGTGAGCCTTCCTACAAGTGCAGGCCCATCATATATTGTAATATCTCTTCATATGGCCAGTGAATTGATATTATGGGTCACAAATCCCACCGTAGTTTTTCCTGTTTTAGGTTTTCCTCATATAAATTTGTGTGTTGTGATTCTCATTTATGTGTTTGGCTTATTAGTTTCTTTACTTCTTTCAATTTTGTTTATACCGGTATACTGGTTAGTGAATGAATGTTTTGTTAAGTCTAAAATCTTCTATTCTAGTATAACACTGATTCACCCCCCTCTCAGTATTATTGGTTTCCAACACCTTCTTCATCATCTTTCACAAAATCTTTCCCTCAAGTTGTTAGGCTTTCTGCACACAAAGGACCAATGCATTGATACCAATTGATAAAACTAGAGGATCTGGTTAATACTAAGAGGGGGGTGAATCGGTATTAACAAAAACTGAAACTTTCAATAGCAAAACAAACTTATCTCATATCTAAAAACATTCAACACTTAAACCAAATCTTCATAACAAATTTCATTATCAGATCTAGATAATCATTTCCTCTTATGAAAACTTATTACCATCAATTCAATGTAAGTTCAACAAACATAGTTACCAACTTATTAATTGATCAGAAGGCTTCATAAATCATATAATCATCAATACCGGTAACCACTTTAAGATCTTTGATAAACAAACATAAACTGTCTTTACTGGTTATCAGAAATAAAACATGTACATCACAAGAAAAGTATACCACACATGAACACCGTGTTTTTCACATGGAAATACAAATAGAGAAAAATCATAGTGGGAATTGGTACCCACAAATATTTTGCACTCTTTCGGAATGTGCCCTGTTAGGAGCCAAGCTTGGTTAGAAGCTTACAATGATGCCCTGTTAGGAGCAGAACCTATTAGGAATCACCCAGTTAAGGAATTTACCTCAACCCTGTTAGAAGCTTTGATCTGTCAGGATCAACCTCACAAGAGGATTTAGAACTCAGATATTGAGTCACCCTGTTAGGGGATTTTACAATGTGAGGCCTATTAGGACCTACTCGGTTAAGGGATTTTAGCTGTTGTAATTATTAGAGAACAACAATGAATGATCTATGTATAGAACTCTATTGCTTGCTTGATTAGATCCAATTAAGTTCTAAGTCTTCATCTCTCTGTCAGATCTTCTCACACACACTGGTTTGGCTTCTCACATTTCTCAAAATCACTGACACTCCAAAACATCAACCTTGATGACATAGATAACTTTTACAACTAGGTCAGCATCAAAATCCTAAGACTTACTACATAGATCATCACGTATCTTTACAACTCATTACAAATCATCATAGGGATCATTACAATCAATTACAAATTAATATCGTTCGTTGAATGGTCATAAATCATCACAGCAAGTTGATTTGGTACAAAGTCAAACCCTTAGCACATTTCACTAAGCACTTTGCACATTCCCAAGAAATTCATTCTCCAAACGTGCCAAAACATCTTTCAAACTCATCACACAGTTTGTGCCGCATTATCATCAACATGTGAACTTGATATAGATCGCCGCCAAACCAAAAATCATTACCGGTTAAGAGAATTATTTACTGGTCCTTAAACCCTAGAAAAACTTCATCTGAAATTTAAACCATGCCTTCCAATAACCTTCATAGGATGCGGTTCCGGTTACATACTCAAATCCATCATAAAAGCTTATGTATCAAACCACAAGTCACCAAACATCACTAATCACCTGATTCCATCAAAACTTATATGATTTACCAGTTAAGGTCCTAATTCGCAATCTTGCTGGTAAACTCTGTGAAACTATCAAAAATCTTACTCCGGTAGACCAAATCACTTAGCCAACAACTCAATTACCAAAAACCAACTGTAAACATCATTAAACATCAGTTGAACTTGGTTGCCATCAATGACAATATAAATAACTGATCATGTCATCTTCCTCTACTGGTATAGTCATCCACCATCATCTCATCTTCATCAGTAATGCTAAACATGCCAACATTTACAAGGACCCCAAACCCAAATCCATGAACAAAAACAACAAAAAATCAGTATACAGTCCAGAAACAACAACCAAACAATAACAAAACAAGGGCAAAACCCCACAGAGCCCTACTAAAATAACAACATTAAAGACTCGGGCAAACCAACCTAAAACTAAACAAAAGCTCCTAAAAGCTCATAATTCTTCTCAATAAAATTCTTATTGATATCTTCTAGGTCCTCCGTAATGCTCCTCGTTGTACTTTTCTCTTGAATCCTGCTCCTGGTCCTAGTAGACGGGCTTGTAGAAGCCTACACCTTTGGAATATTATTGATTAGTTGAGCTTGATGGATTTTAATCTTCTCATTCATCTTTTTGAGACCTTCAACACTCTTATTCATTTTATTTTTACTGATCTCAACCAAATTCTTGAGACTTACCTTAATGTCTACCAACTTTCTCCAAGCTAGCAATTCTTGATTCATGCTATGTTTTCATGACTTTAATATATTCAGTCAATTTTTGGGTCATTTTAAGGAGCTTACTAGTTTTATTAGGCATCAGGATCTCAGTGAAGGTATTAATAATATCACTTGTGCCATGTTTGAGTACACAAATTTCACTAAACACCTAACAAAAACACTTCTCTTGACTAGAAGTGGAATTAGCTAGTAGTAGGTCAATATCCATCGAATCACTTTTACTATTGTCAAGGTCCACTTGGTCCAAGTTGAGGGGGATATCTAATATAATCTCCTTATTCCCTTTGTCATTTAGTTCCACAAACTTCCCCATCTTTTTCTTTTTAAAGCTATCATTACCCATCTCCTAGGGAAGAGGGGTTTTTTTTCTTTTTGGATGCCTTTACAAGGGGGATTTACACTTTATGTTGTTGCTAGTGTCAGGAGTAACCTTAAAGTAGGAACCCTCTTCATCAGAGGGCTTACACTCTAGATGTTCTTCTAACACTTGAAGGTCACACAAATCCATAGCCATCTCACCCGACATCCTTTCATCCTCAATTTCAGTATCAGACACAAAATGCACATCAGGACGAGTTGGGGTTTTGAGGTTACTTTCACTTTTGAGGGTCAGTGAGGACTTAATTTCATTTATTTTATTATATTCCATAATGAGAAGGATAAGTCCCTCATGTAAACCAAGGTTTTCACAATTTTTTGCATGATTAGAAAAATTATGCTCCAAAGAAGAGAGCAGATAAAACGACATAAAAATTTTCCTATCATATTTAAAATGATTCAAAATTGTAAAATGATAAGAAAATATACTGACAAAATAGCCATCCAAGGTAATGCACCTCAATCACCTCCACAACATCATCTCGTAGTCTCATCAAGTATTTTCTATTGTATCCCCCATTAGTCATTTTCCTGACACTGTCTCTTTCGCTTTTCTTATCAAAGAAAACATAGAGGGCTTCCTTTGTCACCTTGTGTTCTCTATAGAACTTCTTCCCCTCTATTTGTAACCCAATGATACCCACAATAATCTCCTCATCAATTCTAAACTTAGCACCATAGGCACTGAGAATGCCATTATTCGAGCCATTGACAAACCTTTTCGTCACCCTGAGGTCATGACGACGCAGTTTTTTAATATATGGGACAAGACCACCATTCGTAATCTCAGTCCAAATATCCTTTCTTTTCTCCCACTTATGATATGAAGTTGGCTCAACCTTGTTTTTATCCCCCCCCATGTTCAAGTTTTCCTTCCTAGTCTGAGATTCACTATCTCATAACTAGACCAAATCCAGAGGACACAAAACTAGGATACCAAGAACAATCTGGAATCCCTAGTGTTATGTTGATTTGAATTACTTTAGAGAGTGGATTTATGCATGTGGATATGTGTGGATCATGGTGGGCCAAAACATGACCCTAAGTGGCAATGAAATTTTATAAAAATATAGTTATGCAACTTGAAATGAAAATTTGAATAAGTTATGCACATTATTTTAAAAATATGTAACAAGACAATCTGTAGAAAATTGAATGAAGTTTCTAATCTACTAATTGTTTTTTGAAAAAAAAAAAATATTTGACAAAAAATTGAAATTTCAATGCAGTAATACTAAAATATTAGGAAAAATATAAGAAGTAGGTGTATGTTTGACCACCCTAACCACAACCAAATCATAATATTTTTTTATAACTTTTTTAATAAAAGTAGTAGACTCATGTTCAGATGTGACACATTTTTTTTGTCATTTTCTTTGAAGTAAATAATTAATTGTGATTTTTTTACTACAACCTTTCAGAAATTCAAAATCTCATACATCTGACCACCTTAACATGGTCTAAACTTTATTAAATCCATTTTTTTATCCTATAGTAGACAGAGCATAGAATGTGATGCATGTTTCGGATTCAAAAAATGTGATATCGTTTGAAAGTTATGGGTGTTTTTCAATCAGCCTATCAATCAAGACTTTAGTCAAAATTCAATTAGAAAATAAACAATAATTATTTATTAAAGTCAAAATAAGACAAACCTCATATTCTTAGAAAGCTAAGAGTGTCCTTAAACATCCCTTTTGTTTTATCAATTTTGGCTAAAAAAAGGTCGTCAGCCACTAGGGCGAAGTCTCAAAAAAACAAGGAATACTTAAAAACATGTGTTTTTCTTTGTTGACTTTTAAGGCTTGACATTTCCTACCCAAATCCCAAAGCAATCCTGAGCCAAATTATATTTTTAAATTTTTGTCAGAGAAATTAGATATCTGATAAAATCAGATATCTGATTTTTATAAGTTTTTATTATCAATAAAATTAATAATATTTTGTATGTTATTATATATTAATATAATAAACATGTTATATATTAAAATATTAATAATAAAAGATATCATATATTTGATAATATTCGATATTCGGTACTTTGTTTAGGATATTGAGAGAGAGAGAGAGAGATGGTTGACAAGGGATAAGGGGAAAGTGATCTAGATAGGGAGAGAGAGGGAAAGGGAGAGGGGGTGATAGGGAGAGAAGGGTAAGGCAAAGGGAGAGATAGGGAGAGAAGGGTAAAGGGTTTTAGAGAGAGATGGGGGGAGGGGGAGAGAAATATCTAATACCTTATTTAGGATAAGGAGAGAGAGGGGGGGCTAGAGAGATAAGGAGATAGGGAGAGAAGGAGATAGAGAGAGGGGGGATATAGAATAATTAGGGGTAGGGAGAGAGAGGGAAAGAGAGAGAGAGAGAGAGAGAGAGAGAGAGAGAGAGAGAGAGAGAGAGTCTTGTGGAGAGTGAGATTATAGATGTCCTAAGAGGTCATATGGTGTCGTAAAGGGTCATATGGCATCATTAGGGGTCAAATGGAGTCCTGGGGGGTCATGCATGTATTAAAACACCATATGACCCCTTAGGACACCATATGACCCCTTAGGACACCATATGACCCCTTAGGACACCATATGACCAATTAGGACAACCTATTGTCATTAGGAGTGATGTGGTGTCATAAGGGGTCATATGGTGTTTTAAGGGGTCGCATGGTGTTGTTAGGTATTAAATGGGGTCCTAAGGGGTCATATGGTGTCCTAAGGGGTCATATGGTGTCGTTAGGGGTCATATGGTGTCCAAAGGGCCCACACATGTGCTAGAATATCATATGACTCCTTAGGACACCATATGACCCCTTAAGACACCATATGACCCATTAGGACATCATATTGTCCTAAGGGGTCATATGGTGTCATAAGGGTTCATGTCATGTACTAGGATGTTAAAAGGGGTCATATGGTGTCCTAAGGGCCTACACTTGTTAGGATATCATATGACCCCTTATGACACCATATGACCCATTAGGACATCATATTGTCCTAAGGGGTCAGGTCATGTCATGTACTAGGATGTTAAAAGGGGTCATATGGTGTCCTAAGGGCCCATACATGTGTTAGAACCCCATATGACCCCTTAGGACACCATATGACCTCTTAGTACACCATATGATCCATTAGGACATCATATTGTCCTAAGGGGTCATGTCATGTACTAGGATGTTAACAAGGGTCATACGGTCATGTTGTTATAGGTCATATCATGTCCTAAGGGCCCACATAGGTATTAGAACACCATATGACCCAATAGGACACCATATTACCCTTTAGGACACCATATGACCCATTGCGACACCATATTGTCCTAAGGGGTCATATGGTGTCATAAGGGGTCATGTCATGTACTAGGATGTTAAGAGGGGTCATATGGTGTCCTAAGGGGTCATATGGTGTCATTAGGGGTCAAATGGTGTACTAAGGGCCCACACATTAGTTAGAACACCATATGACCCATTAGGACATCATATTGTCCTAATGGGTCATATGGTGTTATAAGGGGTCATGTCATGTACTATGATGTTAAAGGGGTCCTATGGTGTGGTTAGGGTTCATATGGTGTCTTAAGGTCCCACACGTGTTAGAACACCATATGATCCCTTAGGACACCATATGACTCCTTAGGACACCATATGACCCATTAGGACATCATAATGTCTTAAGGGGTCATATGGTGTCATAAGGGGTCATTTCATGTACTAGGATGTTAAAAGGGGTCATATGGTGTGGTTAGGGGTCATATGGTGTTGTAAGGGCTCACACGTGTTAAACACCATATGACCCCTTAGGACACCATATGACTCCTAAGGACATCATATTGTCCTAAGGGGTCATATGGTGTCATGTCATGTACTAGGATGTTAAAAGGGGTCATATGGTCTCCTAAGGGCCCACACATGTGTTATAACACCATATGACCCCTTAGGACACCATATGACTGCTTAGGACACCATATGACCCATTAGGACATCATATTGTCCAAAGGGGTCATATGGTGTCGTTAGGGGTCATATGGTGTCCTAAGGGCCCACACATGTGTTAGAACACCATATGACCCATTAGGACATTATATTGTCCTAAGGAGTCATATGGTGTCATAAGGGATCATGTCATGTACTAGGATGTTAAAAGGGGTCATATGGTCTCATAATGGGTCATATGGTGTCGTTAGGGGTCATATGGTGTTCTAAGGGCCCACACATGTATTAGAACACCATATGACCCCTTAGGTCATGTCATGTACTAGGATGTTAAAAGGGGTCATACATTAGGAATCCCTCTCCCTCTCTCATTCCCCTTCCCACCTTCTCTCTCTCTCCCTTTCCCCTTCTCTCTCTCTCTCTCTCTCTCTCTCTCTCTCTCTCTCTCTCTCTCTCTCTCTCTCTCTCTCTCTCTCTCTCTCTCACCTTCCCCCCCTCTATCTCCCTTTCCCCTTTTGCACCCCCCCCCTCTCTCTCTCTTACACACACACACACCATCCCTCTCCCTATCTCCACCTTATCTCTCTCACTTTTCCTATATGAAAGAAATCAGATATCAGATATTTATCTAATATCTGATTTGTTCCTATTAGAGCACCAATGGGAATTTTGGGGAGCATAGAAATAATATGTATAAATATCAGATATCCAATATGTGGACTATACAAAATAGGTTTATGGACTATTTTATGCATTCCAACAAGCCATACATTCATGTTGTAGGAGACAATCATGAGTTTTCCAATAGACATTGACAAAATTCTTCTTTTGAGAGATTATTGTAGACAAATTTTTCATTGGCAATCATTTTAGAGAATATTTATGGAGGTATAATGGGGAGCAAGAGTCGTCAAAAGCATAAACATAAAAGAAAGCTTTCAAATGAACAAATTGAAGTATACAGATAAAGATATAGAGAATGTTATATGAGGAGAAGACAATATATGTCAAATATTGGTGAAGCCTTTGCAAATGTTACTTCAAGTGAAGAGGAAATTGAATTTGAAATTGTTGAGTAAGTTATTGAAATGAAAAAGAAAATTTATATTTTGATATTGGAAATGTTGAACATGATATTCAAATTGGGGATGACAATGTTGAAATAGATATTGAAAATGTTCAACATAATATTGAATTTTGGAATGAAAATGTGGGAATTGAAAGTGAAAATGTGAGAATTGACAATGAAGGTGAAAATCTGGGTGTTGATATTGAAGATGAAAATTTGGGAATTAACATTGGAGGTGAAAATTTGGGAAATTTTGACATTGAAGGTGGAATTGTTCAACTAAGTGAACATTATGTAACACCGAATTACATGAGAAATGAAATCCCTCTCATGGACGAAAGACAAATTCCAAATTCAAGACCTTCAAGAACCCCACAATGGTTACTTGAAATTGATGACAACATTATTGCCAATCTGGAAGGCAAGAGGTCAACACAAACCATTTGATTGTGGGCTACACAACTTTTCAACCTATATTTTAGCAATAATACATTGAACGAGCAATGACAACTTTCTATTCAATTTATAAAGATGCAAAAGATGAGACCATTGCTAGCCAAATTGAAGATTCCTCTGAACAAGAAGATGAATTTTTTTATTATTGTCAAAAATCTTTTTAATGCTCTCAGTTATATTGGAAAGAATAGCACAAAAAAAGATAAGAGAATCGCTCAAAGAGTGATTACAACCTCCTTAGTAAGCCATCATTTGAGGAAGGCTCTCTTTATGAGATAAACTTGTGTTGATTTTAACATAAATTGTAAAACTTTGGATAGAGCACTTGCAAGAAGAGAAAGACTCGATGATCCCCTTCAACATGATACATGGGCTTTTGGCAGGAGGCTTCCATGGGTTGATAAGAAGTTAACTAGCAATGTGGAGGAAATTCAATAATTTTGGCACTCTAATTCTAGAGTATCAACCAATGTAAAGGACATTTTAAAGTTAAGAATTAACAATTGAGACTACACGTCGCATCCCAAACATTTTGGGGAATCAAGCCAAACAATGTTGTACAAAAAGTTTTGTGCAACACATCCACCTTTGCCAATATTGCAAAGGGCCTTTGAATCTTTGAAGTCATTTTATTGTGTACGCTTAAGATTTGTAATACTTATTGTTGCAAATACCATGTGGATTTTTCAATGTACCATGAACTTTTATGCTATATTCATTCTACGATGCATATTAATGATATGTTGTAGGAGGGTGGTGTAATGCAATTTCTGAGATCATCAAGAGACTTGCTAGATCTATTTTTCATGTCCTAGAGATGATCAATGCTTTTTCTATAGAAATGATTGTTTGAATGAGAAGTGGTTGTCAAAGTTTTTTTCATGTTTTCATGAGGGTAGTGAGCATGAGTTTGGAAAGTGTGTAATGCCCCACTAGGAACCCCAAAGGAAAAACCACAACTAACGGTGAAATAATTTTTTTTTTTAAAGTATAAATCACATTAAGTGCATTAATTACTACATTGCACAATAATAACACAAGCAGAAGACTTACACCGGAATTCCTAAAGGGTTACCAATGAAGAATTAAACTAAAAGTTAAATTCCATAATTATGATTAATCCAATTAACCATCATTACTCATTGAACATAATAAGCCATATGCAATAACAGATTATTCCATTTAAAGATTGAAAAATCATATAGAAAGTTGATAAATAACATCCAAAACTTAGGATTACATTGATCTTCCAATACATGGTTCTCAATATACATATAAAGTTAACAACTTAACCAAACACAAGGTTACATAAGATTCATTGATACAATTGACCACATAGGTCTCCAAAGAATAAAAATCTCCAAAATGAGATAGAGCACGAGTCACGAACCACAGGAACACCTGCGAAGCCAATTATCGCATGAAGTAATGAACAATAATATCTGATGGGAAGTGGCACTTATACCTGACCATGTGATCCCAAACTGGAATCACCCCACCATGCTAGGAGATAGTAGAGGACCCTCAAGCAAGGAAAAGCATGACATGGTTGACAAAACAATACGACTCCATGACAATACAATACGACTCCACAATATTCTATGTGACTCAACATCAGAATACTCAAGTGACTCGACATCACAATACACTAGTGACTCGACATCACAATACTCAAGTGACCCTAAAGAGAGAGTGCCATCACATAGCTTATGATGGTTACCCTAGTAGACCTCCATAGGTCCCGATCCCCATCCTGGGTTATCCTAGTAACCTTTCCCGAACCTTCAGCTCCATCTAAGTCTCATGCGGACCCTACCAACCCTTCGTGAAGACAAGGTGGTTGGTTTTCCAGTCCAGGCCTTCCCACTACATCTTGAGCCTATACGAGAACTCAACCACGCATGGGGTACAATATCTTATATAATGTTATAAACTACCCACCCCCTAATCAATTATTAGGTTATCACTTATTAACTAACTTTCAAGGGGTTATCCTGCCATCCACTTCAGGTGCGTCCCCCACTCAAAAGTCACTCTCTCAAAGGACACTAAACAAACATGGTCACTCCATGAGGACCCTATGGCAAAGAAGACAGCCATAACACCACTATCCAAAAACAAGTGGTCAAAACAAAGACATACTAACTCTTGGTTAACCATAAGGAAAATATACTACATGGTTAAGACAATGAGATCATCATACATCACTTGATCAAAAGATACCAAATATGCCACAAGAAGACAACTGAATCATGGACGAGAAATAACCACCAATAATACTCTTTGCAAGAAAAGATAATTTCACTAAGTCCACACTCAGACAATCTTTGAGAAAATCAACATCATAAACACTTGCAAATTCATTGATTGAAAATTAAATAACAACACCCTACATTTATTTACATCATTCAAAACGTCTTTCAATTCTATATAATTTCCAATTCAAAATTCCAACAAAGTAGTAAAATCCATATTAATTATTTAACCAAATAAAAATATTAATTACATTAAAACATATTATACATTTCCACATTAAATCTAGATTTAACAATTCGATTTAATAACCCAAGCCTTGATTTACAATTAAATAAATATATATATAAATATATAACTATATATATATATATATACAAATAAATTAATATTAAAACCAACACATAAAGAATTAAATTACAAACTATCATAACATACTACACTAAAATAAGAACATGGAGAGCAGGAGTGGGAGGGGTTTCCTACGAAGAAGTTGCAGAAGATGGGGAAGATGGTGCTGCGGATGAGGATGATTTCCTCCCTCTCCTCCTTTCACCTTCCATGTTGTTTGATGGGGTTCTTTGTGGCTCTTCTTTGCTAGATTGGTGGGTGGAGGAGTTTGGTACAAAGGAAGGAGTGGAGGCTGCAACAGTGATGGAGGCTTTTTGGCATGGGTTTTTTGTGGCCTCTCTTTTTGGTCATCAGGGGTGTGCGGCGGTTCCTATCAATAGCCTTTTTTTTTCTCTTTCTTTGGTGGGGGGTGTTCTCCTGCTTGTGTCTGGGATAGTGTTTGGGCAGATCTGGGACCTTGGCGGATCTCTTGTGGAAAGGCTCTATGTGTTCTCTCTTTTCCTTTGTGCTGAGGATTTATTGTTGCTCTTGCCTTTGGCACCCTAGTTCTTCGAAGGAGCTTCCTTTTTCAGTTCTTCTTTGTTAGGCTACTCTCCTATGGAGGTGGAGAGTTGTCTTTGGTGTGAATCTTTGAGAGGGGTTTCTTGGCTCTTGCTCTTTTCCCCTCCTTATCTGTTAGAGGTGACCATATTGTCTATGGAGGTGGACATTTGGTGGAGGGGAAAGGGATGGTTTTTGCTTTCTATTGGAGAGTGTTGGTTGTTGTATTTCTTCTTCATTCTTCATCCTGTAGAGGTGGAGCTCTTTCCTATTGAGGTGGAGAGATGGAATGTTGAGGATTTTCAACTTTTGGTGCTCCTCTTGTTGCTGGCTATGGATGCTTGTTTCTTCTCTCATGGGAGTCTCCTTGGGTGGGTCTAGAAGTTCTTTTTTCCAGACTCCCAGCTTGTCTCCTGGACTGGTTCTTTTTTGTTGTTTCTTGGTTTGGCCTCCTTCCTTCTGATTTTTGGGGTCTTTGTTCCCCCTTTTTCTAGTTGTGGGCTCCTGGTTTATCCTATAGGCAGGCCGGTTACTAATAGTTTTAAAGGGCATAGTCTATTTTTCTGTTGTCTTTGGTTTGGGGAAAATCCTGTGTTTGGAGTTTTGAGCTCATCATTTAAGGTTGAGGGTGCCTGGCAAAACCCCTGGTTGCTAGTTTTGGGTTCCATTTTAAAACCCAGTTTGAAGGTTGAGGGAGCCTTTCAAAACCCCTACTGGCTAGATTCAAATTGTATGAATATCTATTGTAATCTGGTGTTGTTATTGAAGGTTAGGGGTACCTTTCAAAACCCTAATAGTTGGCTGAGGGTTCTTGTTATACCCTCAATTATTACTATTCTATGCTATAGTTTAGAGTTATAGCTTTGTTGGGTGTGGCATGACTATGTTGGTTGTTGCTGGTTTTAGTCATCTTTGCTGGATTTTGGCTGTGGTTTTTCATCGTTTATTTCTTTTAGCAACCTGCTTTGTTGGGTTCTAGATCCCAATAAAATCTATTAGGTTTCGGGTCCCTCCAAAACCTGTTGTATGGGGTTTTGGGTCCCCTCAAAACTTGTTTTTCCCCTAATCAAAAACTTACAAACTATCATCAAAATTTAACATTCAAACTAACTTTTAAATGTATTGCATTTAATTAAAATATAACATCACATTAAAATTGTACCGTGAAGGGTAAAAGGGCACACGGTGGGAAAAGACCTACCCGCGAGTAGTGCTACTACCTGCGTAGTAGTCATTACCGACTGGTAGTGATACTACCATGGTAGCAAGACACTATTGTCCCATGTGGTGGGGCTATCCTACCACATGGGTAAGGGTTAAAATTTATTTTATAATATACACATTTTTTTAAAACAATTTAATATAAATTAAATCATCCCCTGTTCATTATTTTCACGGGAGCACATTCAGTGCCAGAATACAAAAATAAGAAAGGATATTCTTCAATAAGGTAAATGTTAAATTAACAACACACAAGAGCCCCAATTATATAGACTTTGGACAACATTAGAAGAATTTAAAAGAGATGAGAAGGATTTTGATAAATTTATGCACTTCCATTACACATGAAGAATTCCTTGCATCTTGCAAGAGGCAAATAACCAATTTTTGCCACCATAAACCCCAAATCTTGGGCAAATAGAAACTAGAAAACACATAGAAAACTAAATCTATTTCTTTCTATACCAAATAGAAGAGATAATCAAAGAACTAGATTTTTCAAGAACAAATAACAAATAGCAAATAGAAAAATGAACCATTTCCTTCCCATATGCCCACATTTGATATGAATTCAACAAAATCATCAATAACAGCTACTCTTTCTTTCAATTCAACATTCAACAAGAATCTTCAAAGAGATTTTTCAATTTTTCAAATACTCAGGAAGCAAACTAAAAACATTCAAATTTTAATTGCAAACAAGAAGAAGATTATCCAACCTTCAAGCAATCTAGGAAGCAAATTTGTGGAAGAGTTCCAATCCTCCAAACCAAATCCAACTCCAAGTTCCTCTTCCAAAATGGTTTTCCAAATGTTTCTTTCAAAAATCTCCTTCTTCTTCCCGTGAACCTCCAGGAATATATGGGGAAAATATATTTCAACCTAAACATTCTAGGTTAAAAGTTTTCTCCACTACTCAGAACAAACTATTTAAAAAGTAAAAGCAATCAGATTTACGTTTTTCATAAACAACTCTTTTCCAACAAAATAAAATACAAAAGTCAAATGGAAAGGTAAAAGGGAACAACTTTTATTTATTTCATTTTCTATTTTCCATGATACTTTATTTCAATAGAAGAATTTAAAATTTAAATGGCAAGGCATTTACTAACTTCTTTCACAATATAATAATATAATTTTAACACAATAAAATAAGCCAATTTAACCATTTAATTCTAGCAACTCATTTATATAATTAAATCAATAACCTTGAGAGCATAATAGTTAACTAATTATGCTAGCACAAAAATACCATCATTCACTCAATTAAATAACTATTTTAATAAATGAAAACACGTAAAATGATGAATGCTCAAATGACGACTCACAAGACGAAAACACTAAAGCACTCTAACTCGCATACCGGTCAAATGAAAAAGATGACCAACTGACAACACTCACACGAGTGTAACTGCAGGTCAAGTTAGGGTCTAACAACTATCTCCTTCACTCCCATTGGACATATAAGGCATGCTCAAACCTATGAAACCAGGTGGAGTCGATACCCCGTACCTACCCGATACTTGTACTTGCAATGTCCTGCATCAATGAATCACACATGCATATAGACAAATATATAAACAGACACGACACACACTGATGAAGGAGAATCATGATGTTCCCTATCTCACCGAAGTGAGTGAAGGAAAATCATCCCCTCGCATCCCATACACTTGAAAACATGCAACATAAAGATAACACATCACACATATAAGGTAAAAGTTTTAGTCCATGATAATGATCCATAAAAATAACATTAATCATAAGCACTAAGATACTGCATGAAAGCATACACCACAAATCTAGACAAAGAAAGAAATAACATCACATAAAGTTTGAATCATATACAATAATATATCCACTGAATAGTCAAATAAAGTCATACAAAGTACAAAAAGAGTCTGATTGAGGAGGGTTACTACAGAAAGAATATTGTTGAGAAAAAAAGATATGAGATAGTGAAATATACTTTGAGGAGTGGAGGTGAAGGTTCTATATATACAAGTTGGTCTCTATAGAAGTTAGTGTTGCTGATTTTATTTTGGATTTTAAGGAAAATCTTTTCTACAAGTATGCAAGGCACACCCATAGGTCTCAGTGGTTGGATCAATAGTTTAGGATGTGTAAGAACTTTTTTCCGATTGACACTATTATTGTTGGATATTGGTGGCATATGGGGAGATTGTTGGATATTGTTAGCATATGATGAATGGTATCTTGATATGATGCTAATGTATGTTGTCATTGATGTCAATAAAGTTCAAAGTGAACTGGTATGAAGAGGTATGAAGAGATGCAGTGAACCGATGTTAGGGTTTCAGTAAGTGTGACTACCGATTAGCAATCTTAGCTCTATGGTTATCGGTTTGGTGATCCAGCATGTGTGATGCAATGATGATACTCTGTGATGAGCTAGTTAAGAGATGTGAATGAGATCGAGGTGCCACATCATCTTTGTGCACATGAAGGATTTTGTTGAGGATCTTGCATGAGAAGATCGACCACGTTTGAAGTCTACCTCGAGAATGATCATCCTTCTTAGTGGTATGAGAAGAAAGCGTGATGGGTTACTAATTCCCATGAGTGGTGATGAATGAATGATGCAGACTATCTTATGATCTGTTTGAAATTGTAATACTCTATGCAATGTGTTTGGATGGTTAGGATTGGACCACCTGTGTTGTAAACCTAAGATGTTTAGGGTTTAGGGTTTATGCAACCAACCTAAATGTTGCCTATAAGGTCAATGATGTTTGTTATTATAAAGTTGTTGGCAAATGTTGTGTGTGTGTATCTGAGTGATGAGATACTTGCTAGACTAGTAAGAGGAAAATTGCAGAGTAGAGGAAATGAAAAGGATTTTCCTTGGCATGTAGTGTTGTTATCAGATCAGAGTTTTACCTGTTGTCTTCTAACCATTTCAACAGTTGGAAAATCCCTTTACTAGGTAGCTTTTACAGGATTATTGTAAAACTTGTAACCAGGTAACTCAAGATCATTGAGTTCTTCAAATCCTCTAGCGAGGTAACCTTTAACAGGGTTTCAACCTTTTACAAGGTATATAGCCATCCCTTAATCAGGTGATCGCTAATAGGATCGATTCCTAGCAGAACCTTATTGTAAAGTCTTTAACCAAACTAGGCTCCTAATAGGGTGAGCTTCAAAAGAGTTCAAAAACAAGCTCGTGGGTATTCATCCCCATCGTGGTTTTTCCCAATTGGGTTTCCACGTGAAAAATTTGTGTGTTATGTATTATGCATTTTTCATGTGATGTTTATGAATTATTTGGTTGAAAGATTATACATGCAGAGTTAATGGGTTATGGTATTTCTAGTATACCACATGCATATGTTGATGGGTGAAGTTGATATCAAGTATTGATCATAATTGAAGTGTTCAGACTTATCAGTTTATGGTGTCTGGTGTCTTACTATGTTTAACCGGTATTGCCATTGTTAAATTCAGTAATGGTGATAACCAGTTGGTATTGCTTTAACTAGATAAGTTATTGAGAAAGTTTTTATTTGTACTGATTCACCCCCCCCCTCTCAGTACCGGTTGGGGTATCTGTTGTTCATTATTATTCATCAATTGGTATTAGAGTGCCTCCAGGTCCTCGGTGATATATGCTTAACCGCTTGAGATAAAAGATCCTACTGTAATGATGAAGAGGGAAGGTTCTAAGTTTAATAGAGATAACATTAAGATATGGAAGGATAGAATGAAGATTTACATCAAGAGTATGGGTGCTCAATACTGGAGCTATGTTGAGAATGCCTATGTGTCTCCCACTGGCACTCTGACTGATGATTAGAAGAGAGAGATCCAGGAAAATGGGCAAGTCATGGAAGCTCTTATCAACAGCCTGTTAGACATTGAGTTTATTGATGTACAAGACAAGGACACACCTAAGGATGTATGGGATGCACTAGAAAAAATCTATGGTGGTGATGAGCATGTAAAGAAAACTAAGGAAGAAATCCTTAGAGGTAAATTTGAGGATGGCTAAAGGTCAGACCATTCAACAGTATGGCATTAGGATTAAGATTGTGGTTGGTGATATCAAAAGTGCTAGTGGAACTATTGATGATACCATTGTTGTTAGTAAGGTCCTTAGATCATTGTTACCAATCTATGCAATCAGAGTTGCTGCTATCCAGGAACTTAGGTCTATTGATAAAACCAAGGTATCCTTAGATTCTATTATTGCAAAGTTAACTGCATATGAGTTGAATAGCTATGATGGTTGTGTTCAAAAGACTGAGTCAGCCTTTAAAGCATCTAATGTACCATCCAAAAAAGGAAAAGAGACTAGTACCAGTTATGAATCCAGACAATGCAGAGATATGGATGATGAAGAGATTCTGATGGAGTTCAAAGCTCTTCTTGCTAAAAGACTTCTGAAGGGAACTATAAATTATAGAGGAAAAATTCCTTTTAAATATTTTTCCTGCAACAAGATAGGCCATATATCTGTTAATTGTCCTAACAATGACAATAAGGATAAACCGGAGAGGTTTAGAAAGTATAAAGGAGGAAACATAAGAAATTGTCTAGTTGTTGTGGATGAAGGTGTCACTAATGAAGAATCAGATGATGAAGAAAATGAAGACATAGTGTTTGTAGCAGTAAAGGAAGAAGTGTCTGACAAGAAAGCACTTGTCTCTTGCATTGACAACTCTAATGAATGGATAATTGATAGTGGTTGTTCTCACCACATGACTGGTGACTGGAGACAGTTTCTATCTCTGGAGGAATATGATGGAGGTGTTGTTAGATTTGGCAATGATGCACCATGCTTGGTGAAAGGTAAAGGATCCATCTCACTAAATGGAAAGGGTTGTACAGATGATGTCTACTGGGTAGAAGGTCTTAAGCATAACCTATTGAGTGTTGCTCAGTTGAATGACAAAAGACTAGTTTTGGAATTCAAAGGCAAAGTCTGCAATATAATAGGGAAGAGTGGTGAACTTATTTCCACCGGGAAGTAGATGAGAGGCAACCTATTTCAGTTGAATGCCAAGATAAGTCAATGTCTAATGGCTAAGTTTGATGACAGTTGGATATGGCATAGGAGACTCTATCATATGAACTTTGACAATATTGTTAAAGCTAGTAAGATCAAGGCAGTAAGAGGATCACCTTTTCTAAACAAACCTGAGAATTCTTTGTGTAGAGAATGTCAACTCGGGAAGATGTCTTCCTCAACTTTTAAAGGTAATTCTTTCTCAGCAAAACATTTACTTGATCTTGTGCATACTGATTTATGTGGTCCTATGAAAACTAGAAGTATTGAGGGAGATAGGTATTTTATGATTCTTACTGATGACTGCTCAAGAATGATGTGGGTCACATTCTTGAAAGACAAGTCTGAAGCATTTGGAAAGTTCAAAGCTTTCAGAGCATTAGTAGGAAAAGGAAGTGGTAAAAAGATAAAATGCTTGAGAACTGATCAAGGAGGAGAATTCACTTCTGATGAATTCAATAACTACTGTGAAGATAATGGTATCAAGAGGAAGTTGTCTTCCCCAAGGACACCTCAATAGAATGGCATAGCAGAAAGAAATAAAAGGACTGTAGTTGAAGCGGCTAGAACAATGTTGATCCAAGGAAAGGTTGGTCACACTTTTTGGAGAGAAGCAGTGAGCACTACAGTCTATACTATGAACCATGTACTCATCAAGAAAGGAAAAAACAAAACCCCTTATGAGTATTGGACTGGGAAAAATCCCACTGTGAGTTACTTTAAAGTGTTTGGTAGTAAGTGCTATATCAAGAGAGCTGAGCATTTGAGCAAATTTGATGCAAAATGTGATGAAGGAATATTTCTAGGATATTCCACTAAGAGCAAAGCTCTCAAGTGCTACAACAATAGAACTCAGAAAATTGTTGAAAGTATCAATGTCAGGGTTGATGAATCCCATGAGGAACCTGATGAAACATGCAGTGAAGAAGTGGAAGATGAACTAGGTATAGCCTTCTAGGAACTGGTTAAGAACGAAACTTGTAAAGATCTCAGTGTTCCTATACCGGTAGAAGTTGCAGTAAGAGAAGAAGAAGAAGAAAAGCTAGTAGATAAAGCTAGAATCATTCCTAGATATGTGAAGTTGCATCATGATCCAAAGCAAATCATAGGAGATAAGGATGCAGGGATACTCACAAGAAGAAAAGTTAAGGAGAACTCTTGCATGATTTTTGAATTTGAACTCAAGACTTCAAGGGAAGCTCTTATAAATGAAGACTGGATTAAAGAAATGGAAGAGGAGCTAAATCAGATAGAAAAGAATACAATATGGTCTTTGGTGCCCAGACCAGAATATAAAAATGTCATAGGTACCAAATGGGTCTTCACGAATAAGTTGAATGAAGAAGGAACATTTGTCAGGAACAAGGCTAGGCTTGTATGCAAGGGATACACTTAGGAGGAGGGAGAAGACTATGGAGAAACCTTTGCTCCTGTGGCTAGACTAGAAGGTGTTTGAATGCTACTTGCAATTGCAACATTTTAGGGATTTAAGGTTTATCAGATGGATGTGAAGTCTTCTTTTCTGAATGGAATCCTAGAAGAGGAAGTGTATATAGAGCAACTGGAATGGTTTGCCTTATTAGAAGATAGTGACATGGTGTGCACATTACACAAAGCCCTGTATGGACTGAAATAGGCACCTAAGAAATGGTATGAAAGACTACACTCTCATCTTGTGAAGATTGGATTTCAGAGAACAAGTGAAGATAGCAACATCTACTTGAAATCAAAAGGTGATCAGATTCTAATCTATGAAGTGTTTGTGGATGACATAATCTTTGAAGGAGATGATAAAATGAGTCATGCATTTGCAGATGAAATGAAGAAAGAGTTTTAGATGTCTTTAATAGGAGAGATAAAGTTCTTCATTAGTTTACAGATTCAACAAATGAAGGAGGGTATCTTTATTACCCAATCCAAGTATGTCAAAGAGGTATTGAAGACTTTTGGCATGGAGGAAAGAAAACCGATTGGTACACCAATGGTGACTGGCTATAAACTAACTAAGGAAGATGATTCAACACTGGTGAATTAAAAGGAATACTAGTCAATGATCAGTAAACTGCACTATGTGGTGCATAGCAGACCAGATATTGCTCATGCAGTAGGCATAGTAGCTCATTTTCAAAAATGTCCAAGAGAATCCCACTTGGTAGCGGTGAAAAGGATTCTTAGATATCTGAAAGGAATAGTTTATGGATTGTGTTATCCATATAATGGTGACTATAATCTCAAGGTATATACTGATGCCGATTGGGCAGGTAATGTGGACAACTAGAAAAGCACAATAGGTGGAGTGTTATTTCTCAGTGGAAGACTAGTATCATGGACAAGTAAGAAGCAGAGTTGTATTTCCCAATCTATAGCTGAAGCAGAATATGTGGCAGCATTTATGAACTACACTCAAGCAATTTGGATGAAGCATGTATTGGAAGGTTTCAAGTACCTGTACCTGAACTGGTGAATATATTTTGTGATAACACAAGTGAAATAAATATTTCCAAGAATCTGGTATTGCATGCTAGAACTAAGCACATTGATCTTAAATATCACTTCTTGAGAGAGAAAGTTCAAAATAAGGAGGTTGTACTACAACATGTTTCCAGTAAGGAGCAGCTAGAAGATATATTCACTAAGCCCTTACCGAAGACTACATTTACCTATTTGAGAGGTGAATTAGGGGTTTTGCCCCTTCATGAAATCAATTAAAGTTGTGTGCTGCTCATCAGTCAAGTACTACAGTGGAAAATCTTTTAGGATTGATGTGTTGAAGGATGCTACTCCTTAGGGGGAGCAGCATCATAGATTATGGAAGCTTGTTCCTCCACTTTGGCATTGTTGTCAAAAGGGGAGAAGATATCTGATGTATGGAGGAGAAGATATCTGATGTTGAAGATACACTGGTCTATGAGGTTTTCAGTTGCAATGCTACATTGAGTATTGCCATCAATGCTAAAGGGGGAGATTGTTGGATATTATTGGCATATGGGGAGATTGTTGGATATTGTTAGCATATGATGAACCGGTATGTTGATATGATGATAATATATGTTTTCATTGATGTCAATAAAGTTCAAAGTGAACTGGTATGAAGAGGTATGAAGAGATACAGTGAACTGGTGTCAGGGTTTCACTAAGTGTGACTATCGATCGACAGTCTTAGCTCTATGGTTATCGGTTTGGTGATCCAGCATGTACAATGCAACCGATGATAATTTGTGATGAGTTAGCTAAGAGATGTGAATGAGATCAAGGTGCCACATCAGCTTTGTGTACGTGAAGTATTTCCTTGAGGATCTTGCATGAGAAGATCGATCACATTTGAAGTCTACCTCGGGAATGATCATTCTTCTTAGTGGTATGAGAAGAAAGCATGATGGGTTACTAATTCCCATGAGCGATGATGAATGAATGATGTAGACTGTCTTGTGATTTGTTTAAAATTTTAATACTCTATGCAATGTGTTTGGATGGTTAGGATTGGACTGCCTGTGTTTGGACGGTCAGGATTGGACCGACCTAACTGTTCCCTATAAGGTCGATGATGTTTGTTATTGTAAAGTTGTTGGAAAATGTTGTGTGTGTGTATCCGAGTGATGAGATACTTTCTAGACCAGTAAGAGGAAAATTGCAGAGTGTGATTGTAGAGTAGAGGAAATGAAAAGGATCTACCTTAGCATGTAGTGTTGTTATCAGATCAGAGTTTTACCTGTTGTCTTCTAACCATTAAAACAGTTGGAAAATCCCTTTACCAGGTAGCTTTAACAGGCTTATTGTAACACTTGTAACCAGGTAACTCGAGATCATTGAGTTCTTCAAATCCTCTAGTGAGGTAACCTTTAACAGGGTATATAGCCATCCCTTAACTAGGTGATCTCTAACAGGATCGGTTCCTAGCAGAACCTTAGTGTAAAGTCTTTAGCCAGACTAGGCTCCTAATAGGGTGAGCTTCAAAAGAGTTCAAAAACAAGCTTGTGGGTATTCATCCCCACCGTGGTTTTTCCCATTTGGGTTTCCATGTGAAAAATTTGTGTGTTATGTGTTATGCATTTTTCATGTGATGTTTATGAATTATTTGGTTGAAAGATTATGCATGTAGAGTTTATTGGTTATGGTTTTTCTAGTATATCACATGCATATGTTGATGGGTGAAGTTGATATCAAGTATTGTTCATATTTGAATTGTTCAGACTTATTAGTTTATGGTGTCTGGTGTCTTACTTTGTTTAACCGGTATTGCCATGGTTAAGTTCAGTAATGGTGATAAGCAGTTGGTATTGCTTTAACTAGATAAGTTGTTGACAAAGTTTTTATCTGTATTGATTCACCCCCCCTCTTAGTACCGTTTGGGGTATCAGTTGTTCATCATTATTCATCAATTATATCTGTGGTCAATATTAAAGAAAAATATACATTGCAATCACAAAATAAGGTATGGGCTCAATATTAGAATTCAATTCAGATTGTTGTTTTTGTTCTCATAACATATAGACATGCTCCTGATAGTACAAAAGAGGAAAGGAATATAATCAGGGAGTATCATTTGTATATGAGTTATGATAGATCTCACTCCTCTAAGTATGTGCAACATTGTTTTGAGAATTTTTTTGAGTTCTTGCAGGAGAAAGGTATTACAATAGACCAACATCTCCATAAAGTGGAAAATTGGGAACCTTCGCCAAATTCGCCACTTGAAGGAAAGGCGGGAACTTAACTAAGGTTCAATTTTCACTTGGGGGACTTTATATTCAAAAGAGGGGGATAAATATACTAGATCCAATCCCAAAGGATCCAAGGATTGAATACTCAATAGATTGATTGAATTAAGATCACAAAGTGCTAATAACAGAGACAAAATATGCAAAAATAGTGAGCTACATATTCGAGATTCAGCTGTGCACTTGGATCTGAGAAGCTTGAGATGATTCAAAGCTTCTTTGCGAAATCCAGCAAAATTTGTAGGGTCTGTGTTTCCGGACATGGGAGCCCTCCTATTGGTCCTTCAAACTTTCCACACATCAAAAAGAGTTTTTCCATCTCTGTTAATAAAGATTAATTCCAGAAGTATAGCTGCCAACCTATTTCCTACACAAAAAGAAATGGAAATGTGTTGGGAATAGGGGTTTGTCTTCAGATGAAACCCCGTTTTGGAATTAACCAAGTGGTTGAAATAATGTAAATGAAAGGAATAAAAGTAGAAATCCTCCTATTTAAGGGGATTTTGAATTGAATGAAATTGAAGTGCTTATACCTCCTTGTGAAGTTTTGCTTGCCTCCACATGGAATTAGGGTTTCATGAAGTAGAATGTTGATCTCCTCTTCAATGTTTAAAATCTTGTCTCTATTGCTGCTCCAAAGCTTGAAAGAATACTGAAAAATGCTCAATTGCTCTTGAATGCTCAGATGATTGATTCAATTTCATTAAATCATGTGTTATGTCAAATAAGAGGGGATATCCCTCTTATATACTTGCCAATGGGTTTAATTGACTAATTTTCTAACTTAGACCGACATAGGGGGATTTTCCCGCTCTAATTTGAGATGAGCACAAGGGAGGGGCCTCAAAATGGGTCTTGAATAGGGGATCCCAGGGTTCCATGCCATGGTCCTAGTAAGGAATCGGATGCCATGCTTTGGTCCTACCCTATTATGGGGTAGGATCAAGGTGCAAGCAGAGTGCAGGGTTAAATTGCATTGTATTTTTTATGTGCATGAGCATATTTAGGTCTCTGATCAGGACAAGGGGTGAAAACACTAAGGTGAAGACCCAAATGTAGTCAAAAATTGTAAGGGGTGCAATTTTAGAACGTTACATTTAGGCCCCACTTTAGTGGGAGTATGAGCTTATGCAAATACTCTGGGTAAAGTACAAGGAATTCAGATTGAAATACTTTTACCACATCATGGAGGCAAGATTCACCAAGCCCCCAATGGACTTTAGGATCTTATGACTTCAATGATAAGGTAAAAGGGAAGATTATTAGAGAGAGAGAACCATGGCTGCAACTAGTAAGGCTACCTTACTATGAGTCATGAAAAGAATACCAAAAATTACAAAGCAAAGAAAAAGTTTGCTAAGTAATTTTAAGTATCAAAAGAGAGAATCATGAGTGGAGTGTATGCCCCATGTTAAAGTGATTGTGTATGTCCTCAAGTAGACAATACTAGGGACAAAAAATAGAAGAATAGGGAGAAAAAATAGAACAATGTCACAAATAAGCAAGAGAGGAGAGAGAGAGAGAGAGAGTCTACAGTGCTAATGAAGCTAATCAAGCACATCGTCCTCCCCTCGATCTTGTTGATCATTTTTTTGGGAAGGTGGACAATACGCAAGAGGCGCCACATCAATCATAGTGGATGGAGCTATAACAAGTTCCAAACAAGGACCATGCTCTAATAATAAGCCACATTTTTCGTTACTAGGAGCTACGATGAATTCTTTTGAAATATTTGTAGATAAGTCATTGTCAACATCAACAAATTCATATTCATCATCAAAAATATGTTGATCAAATTTTTCATCATTAAGAACATTTTCACCTATTTCTTCATCAAGATTAATAACAATAGGATATCTACTAGGAATAGAACTTGAACCATCATTTGTCTTAAGCATTTTGTGTCTTGGAGAATTAGGCTGAACATCCTATTTAGGAGAAAACAAAATCATGTTAATAGTTGGTGTTTTGGGAGAAGAAATGGTTTGGGAAGCACCTTCATGAACTCTAGCATGACGTCTCCTCCAACATTCTCTCACACAACAGTTTCATCAAGTCTTGGATAAAGGTTGAGGATGGTTAGGTTCATTAGGTATCAGCTTCGTCTCTTCTTTTAAGAAAGGATGAATGGGTTGAGGTCTTTTAGGTTGGGAAATAGGAGAGGGTCGTAATCTCTTTCTATAAGATGAAGGAGGAGGAACTGCACCATATAAAGGAGGAATAGGAGGTGTAGGAAGTAGACTAGGTCCATCATGAGGAGGAGGGATAGGTCTAACCTTAGGAGGGATAGTTTGGTTTTTAGGAGGAAGAGTTTTTCTAACTTTAAAAGGAAGAGGAAACTCATCTAGAGGAGAAGGAATGGATTCTTTTTTGGGAAGAGGGATATCTCTTTTCTTGGGTGAAAGGATATTCTTCTCTTTAGGAGAAGGAATAGATGCTTCTTTGGGAAGAAGATTATTTCTTTCCTTGGGAGGAAGAACAATATTACCATCAAGAAGGGGTATATGATCATCAAGAGGAATGCTAAGTGTTGGATTTCTAAGTTGACTCAAAGATAAAATTATTTTATATTTCTAGTTTTGATATGATCTAAAGAGAGCATCACTTCTAGGTTCAAGAGGATTGAATTGTTTAGACCAAAAATAATCAAGACAAACATCTCCACACCTTAGTGTAGGTTGAAATAGGCTACGATTAACAATTATGAATTCATCATTATGAGGAAATTTCAAACACTTGTGAATAGTAGAAGTGATCCCTTTCATGGAAGAGAGTCAAGGATGTCCCAACTTCATAGGAAATTGATCAAATGTAGGAATGATAGAAAACTAAACATCTAAACATTTAGTGCCAACATCAATAGGAAGTGTTCTATAACCAATAGCAGGACAAGAGAAGCCATCAAAAACTTTAACTATCACATCAGTATCATCATATATCACTTGATGAAATTTCAAATTATAGAGAAATTATTCAGTTATCGCATTATCCATGCAAGCAAGATCAATAAGGACTCCTTTAGTGGGTACACCTTTGATTTTTGCACTTATGTATAATGGGCCATCGGGTGCTTCAATGTTCTCACTAGGATCAAATGTTATGCACAAATCTGTAGAAGGTTCTTGTTGACCTACAAGGTTCACCACATTATTATATTCAAGGCCAACATCATTAGGAGAGAAAGCAAGATGATCAATCTCAATCATATTAGTGGCATGGGATGGTAAAGGATGTTGGCAATATGAAGGAATTGATTATGTGTTGCATTGATGTTTTTTCATTCATGTCAACACTAGCTATTATGATTGGTTATCAACAGACAGGTTTTGGTTACCGGTAGAAGATCTAGTGTTACCGATAGAAGGGACTATTAGTTGGACACTACCAGCATGTTTGGATCAATGGAATATGTTTGGTTTGATGTGTTACATGTTTTTGGAGTATGTTTTGGTCAGTTGGTATTGACTTGGTGATCAGATGCTATCATACACTCTAGTAACCCTATACCAGTAAGGGTTTAAGGTTTTACCGGAAAATTTTTTATTGAGAATCTTTGACAGGATGCATAAGTAGTGTTGGTGTGGCTTCTAGATGGAATTTAAGATGCTGAAGGTGATCTTTGTGTAGCATAGGAATTAGGAATCATCAAAACATAAGTAAGTCAATCAAAACACAAGACATGATAACTCAATCATGAGAACACTCATTGCAAATGAACCTAATTCTAAGCACACTCAATAGAGGTATGAAAACAAAGCATTCAAAATGAAAATTATGCAAACCAGATGTAGAATTGAATACTCCTTCCATGCGGCTCCATTGTTGTTCTTTCCTCTTCAATGGGTTTGTGGATCTCACCTACAAGTGCACACACAATTGAAAGCAAGATTGATGAAAAGCTCAAGAGTACTAGAAGCGTAAGTTCGGTAGTTTGATGAAAATTCGGATTAGCTTTGATTGAAAATCATCCAATTTATAGAAGAATTGGATAAATGACAAGATTAGCATGATGCAATCCAAATGGAAATTGCAAATCAATATGACAAATTATGACAAATTATGCACTTTCCATGCACAATTTGATTGATTGATAATTGATGACAAATTATGACACATTCCATGTCAAAATTGATTGATTGTCAATTATGACAAATTATGACAAATTGAAATGTCATTCCCATAGAATTAGGAGATGAAATAGGAGGAAAATGAATTAGAAATTAAGAAAATTAAGAAAATTGAAATTGATGAAAATTAGGAATTAGAAATTGATGGAAATTAGAATTTAGTGAATTAGAAGAAATTAGGTAAATTAATTAACAATTTGTCATTTATTAATTAATTTACAAGAGGAAGAATAATTAGCCAACTAAATAAAGATTTAATTGTAATGAGAAGACTTAGGATTAATAAATAATTTAGTAATCCTAGAGGAAGAAATGGCAAATTAGGTTAAATGACTAAATCATAAAACCCTAGAAGACGAATTAGAAATGCGAAAATGACAATTAGGTCTTGATTGAAGATAATTAATGTCATGATTTTGAATTGATAAATGACCAATGCGACAAAAATGATTTGATTGATGAATGCGCCAATTGACGAGGAACAATGACAAATTGATCCAAATTGACATAATTGAGACAGACAACGATCGATGACAAATCGGTCGCAAAATGACAAGATTGACAAGAGGACGAGGATCGATGATAAATAAATTGAAAGACAACAAGATTGGAAATGACCACGATCGATGACAAATCGATCGCCAGATGATAAGATTGAAAAGAGCACAAAACCCTAATTAGGATTGACGATGTCCATAATGATAAGATTGATGATAAGATTGATAAGAAAGCCACGATTGATGACAAATCGATCGCAAGATTGACAGGAGGACAAAACCCTAATTAGGATTGACGATGTCCAAAATGATGACAAATAAGCACGCACATTGATGCAACAAGATAAAATCGATCAAAATCATGACTGGATAATGTTGTCGACAAGACCAAATTTGAGAACGAGATGATTGAAGAACATAGAAGAATGACTCGATGTTCGCAAATGATAAAGACCAAGTGCGTAACATAGGAGAAATGTTAATGCGACGCAAAAACCTAAAATGAGGCAATGCGCAAATGTTAAAGTATGACCTCGCAAGCGTTGACCATTTTTGGGTGTCTACACTTTGTTCATGCCTCGACTGATTGGAGACATCGGTTTGGCATGGTGGACCCAGATTAGGTATGATACCTATCTAGGTTATAGACCGGTATCATGTAACATGTTCTCTACACGTTATCGGGATGATTTATGGATTGGTGAATGTTGTTTTGGTCTAAAGCTGACATGGCATATCATTGTAATGTGAATATATGTAATGATCTTATTGTAATATCTTTTAGGTGGCCGACCTAATTGGTTTAGGCCTTAGGGTTTGTATAAATTAATGTAAGATCTCATTGTCTATTATGGTCGTGGTCATGGAATGAAATATCATATGTGAAGGAGATTTGGTTGATCATAGGTAATCGAATTGGGTTTATGTAACAGGTGAAAGGCCTCTGATAATGAGCTTAACTAGGACTGTAATCAGGCATGGTAGTTGATATCTTTGGTAGTTCATTCTTCTGGATTGTTGTCCAATTACATTGAGGTGGTTATAACCTCTTTGTAGTTAGTGTGACTCCTTTCTAAGGAGCAGTACGCTCTAGGTAGTGTGCCTTCCTGCATGTGCATGCCCCTTATTGTATCACATACTTCTGTAGAGGTATTATCTGACTGTAGGTAGGCTTCCCATCATGGTTCTTCCCTTTATCGGGTTTTCCACATACAAATCATGGTGTTATGTGGTATGGTTGCATTATGTTGATTCTTTGTTTCATTCTTAAGTTGATTTTCTTATCGGTATATGTTTTTGCTATTCCAGTATTCATGTTTATGTGCTCTGGTTAAAGGTTATAAAGTGGTTTGATTAATATAATTTGTTGACAATTGATTCACCCCCCCCCTCTCAGCTATCCATTAGTTATTCTAGCAATTGGTATCAGAGATTTGGTCCTCTTTTGCAAAAGCTTAACTGCTTGAGGTAGATCCTATGACAACTAATACTTCAAATCCATAGGCAACTATTTTTCAGAAGAGAAATCCCTAAGCTTGATGGAACGAACTATGGGATATGGAAAATCCGAATGGAGACTCATCTTAGATGTCTTGGAAAGGATATTTGGGAGATCACTGAGAAAGGATATACACCTTATGATCTGGTATCTGCAATCCTACTCCTACAGATTTAGACAAAAATATTGAAAATGATTGCAGAGTTAGAGAAGCCCTCTTGTGTGCACTTGTTGATCAGGAAATCATGGGATTTACTAATAAGTCATCTACAAAGGTTATGTGGGATAAATTGCAAACTTTGAATGAGGGTGACCCTGCTGTCAAAATTGCTAAACTTGATGGTTACCGGGTAAGATATGAGAACAAGATGGAAGATAATGAAAGAATTGCTACACTTATGGAAAAAGTAAATGAGATTGTCATGGGAATTCAATGTTGTGGAGGATCTCTAAGTGAAGATGAAATAGTTTCTAAAGTTTTGAGATCCCTACCACCGGATTACAAAATGAAGGCTACTACAATTAATGAATTGAGAACAATGGCAAACACTTAAATTAACAGAGACATTATGATTGGGAAATTATCTGCTTTTGAGCTTAAAGAATTTGGACCCTCTAGAGATGCAAAATTTGAACCTACTTTTCATGCATCGTCATCTATCGACAAAAGTTATTGGAAAGTCCTATATGCAAAAGAATTGGAAGATATGAGGAAAGAGGTTGAAGAATTTGAGCACCTTGAAGCCCTATTTTCTAGAAGAGTACCTAAAGGACCATCAGGAAGTAAGTATGAAGGAAAAGAACCTTTTAAATGTTTTGCATGTAATAAGATTGGTCATTTTGCATCTAGATGTCCTGAAAGGAATGCAAGATTTGAAGAAAGAGTTAAGAAATCATTTAAGCCTAATTAGAACAAATATAGATTCAAGAAAAAAAACTATGCTACATAGAGGATGAGGAAGAAGTAAGTGATGACTCAGATGAAGAATTGACAAGTGACTGTTAGTGGATCTGGCAATGGAAAGGAATGGGTGTTCTATGCTATAAAGGAAGATGACCTAGAATCGGTTATCTAGAATGAAGAAAAGGGCCTGGCAGCAAAAGTTGAAGACAAGGATGAATGGGTAATTGATAGTGGAATCTCACATCATATGACTAAAGATAAAAGAAAATTTATGTCCCTGCAAGAATTCAATGGCCGTCAAGTTGGATTTGGAGATGACAAAGCATGTATGATCAAAGGTAGAGGTATTATTTCTTTGGATGGTAAGCATAATACTAATAATGTCTATTATGTAGAAGGTTTGAAGCATAATATTTTAAGTGTTGGCCAATTGGTGGATAAGGGAGTCCAACTTCAGTTCAAAGATAGAAAATGCAAAATCATTAACAGAACTAGTTTGGAGATTGCAATCGATACTCACACTAGAGGTAATATCTTTCACTTGAACACTAGTGATAAGACATGTTTGATTGCTCATATTGACGATAGTTGGTTATGGCATAAGAGGTGTCATGTTAATTTTGATTGTATTCTTAAGATCAGTTCAACAAAGGTAACTAGAGATATACCTAAGATTATAAAGCCTTATAATCCAATATGTAAGGAATGTCAATTGGGAAAGCAAGTTAGAACTTCTTTTAAGATCATACATGATAAATCTAATGATGTGATTGCTTTGATTCATACTGACTTATGTGGTCTAGCAAGGACCAGAAGCTTTCAAGGTGATAGATACTTCATGCTAATAATTGATGATTATTCTAGAATGATGTGGGTGACTTTTCTAAGGGAGAAGTCTGAAGCTTTTGAGAAATTCAAGATCTTTAAAGCAATGGTTGAAATAGAAACTAGATTGAAAATCAAATGTAGATCAGATCAAGGCGGTGAGTTCACTTCTCATGAATTTAATAGCTATTGTGAGACAAATGAAATTAGGAGACAATTATCTGTACCTCAGACTCCTCAATAGAATGGAGTAGTGGAAAGGAAGAATAAAACCATTTTGGATGCAACAAGAACCATGATGACGGAAGCCAAATTGCCTCACATCTACTAGAGATAAGCAATAAGTACACGAGTCTACACATTCAATAGAGTTCATATCAAAGATTAAACTGGTAAGACTTATTATAAATTATGGTTAGGACATACACCTATTCTTAAATATTTCAAAAATTTTGGAAGTAAATTTTATATCAAAAGGGATGATTCAATTGGGAAGTTTGATCCTAGATGTGATGAAGGGATATTTCTTAGATATTCAATTAAGAGAAAATCATATAGATGTTATAACAAAAGATTGTAGAAAATTATCAAGAGCACAAATGTGAAAGTGGATGAGAAATACAAAGATCAATCTATATCATATGTCAGAGAACCGATGGTGGAAATGATCATAACTAAACCAGCAATACCTCAACCGGTACAAGAAACTGAGAAAGTTACACCGACACAATCAGAAAATTCAACTGTGACTGATGATCAGATCAGAGAACCTGAAGTTCAGAAGACACCAAGGTATGTAAAATTAAATCATTCTGAAGATCAAATCATTGGAGATAGGAACAAGGGATTTATGACAAGAAGAAGACTGACAAATGAAGAGGTATGTCTTATTTCTCAAGTTGAACTGGCATTTGTTATTGAAGCTTGTAAAGATGAATATTGGTTAAAGGCTATGGAAGATGAATTAGATCAGATAGAGAAGAATAACACCTGGACTTTAGTTCCCCGACCTAAAAATAAGAATGTTATTGGAGCTAAATGGGTTTTTAGAAATAAACTAAATGAGGATGGTCAAGTTGTAAGAAATGAGGCTAGATTGGTTTGTTAAGGATATTATCAAATGGAAGGAATTGAATATGGTGAGACTTTTGCACCTGTAGCTAGAATTGAAGTTGATAGACTATTTCTTACCTATGTAGCATATAAGAACTATAAGGTCTATCAAATGGATATTAAATGTGCATTTTTGAATGGTGAACTTGAGGAAGAAGTATACATTGAGCAACTTGATGGATTTTCACTGACAGATGACAAAGACATGGTATGCAAGTTAAGAAAAGCATTATATGGATTGAAACAAGCTCCTAGAGCTTGGTATGCAAGGTTGGATAAATATCTTTTGAAGCTTAGTTTTACTAAGGGCAATGCTAACAGTAATTTATATTATAAGATCATTGATGATGATATTCTGATTATTGAAGTATTTGTTGCTGATATCATTTTTGGAGGTGAAGATAAATTGTGCATGTAATTCTCTAATAATGTGCAGGATGAATTTGAAATATCTATGATTGGTGAAATAAGATTTTTCTTAGGTTTGTAGATTACTCAAACTGAGAAATGTATTTTTCTCTATCAAAATAAGTATCTAAGGGAATTGTTGAAGAAGTTTGGTATGGATAATTCCAAATCGGTAAGTACTCCTATGGTGACAAGTGAGAAATTATATATCAAAGACACATCTGCACTAGTAAATTAGACAAGGTATAAGTCTATGATTGGTGGCTTGTTATATCTAACTCAGACTAGACCAAATATTATGAATGTAGTAAGTATTGTTTCAAGATATCAAAGTAATCCTAAAGAAAATCATGAATGTGCAGTAAAGAGAATATTTTGGTATTTGCAAGGAACAATAGAATATGGCTTATAGTATTCTAGAGATGATAACTTCACTTTATATGCATATACAAATTTAGATTGGGTAGGAGATACTAATGATAGGAACAACACTTCTGGTGGAGCTTTCTTTCTTGGAAAGAAATTGGTTTCATGGATCAGCAAAAAACAGACATGCATTTCTTTATCTACTGCAGAAGTTGAATATGTTGCAGCAACAACTAATTGTACATAGGTCTTGTGGATGAAGAAAATGTTGAAGGATATCAAAGTAAATTACAGTGAACCGATAGTTATCCATTGTGATAACTCTATAGCTATTGACATGTCTAAGAATCTGGTATTTCACTCTAAGACTAAGCACATATCAATAAAATATAACTTTCTGAAGGACAACATGGAAGAAAAGGAAGTCAAATTGGTTTATGTGAACACTAAAGAACAGATTGCAGATATATTCACTAAACCGTTGTCTAAGGAATAATTTGAGTATTTCAGAGATAGGCTAGGGGTATCTACCCCTCCAACAGAAACTTAACTAATGGAGCAGTGCATCAGTCTGACATGCATCATTAGCATTATCCTTTGCTCCAGATTGATGTAGTGGTGCTACTACTCAGGGGGAGTAGTCAACTATGAGATTCACGGAATTTTGATATCTATGTCATTTCTTTGACATTGATGTCAAAGGGGGAGAGATACATGATGTGAAAAATAATGTCATATGGGAGAGATTCAAATTGGACTACACCCCTCAGGGGGAGTTGCCGGAATTTTTCAGTTTTTCATTGTTATATCTTCTATGAGAAATTTTTGGCATTTCTTTGCACTTAGATGTTTTCATTTTCACATCTAGTGTTGCCATCAATGGCAAAGGGGGATATTGTTGGCAATATGAAGGAATTGATTATGTATTGCATTGATGTTTTGTCATTGATGTCAACACTAGCTGTTATGATTCATTACCAACAGATAGATTTTGGTTACTGGTAGAAGATCTTGTTGGCATTTTTGATGATTATGTTGTGATTGTCATTGATGGACACACACTTGCTATGAGATCACTTTTTGTATGTATGAGTTAAAACTCAATTGGTATTTGTTCCAACCGGTATGATGTATTATAGTCTTTAGACTATCAATGTTTTACATATAGTGTTTACTGATCTAAAGCGGTATGAAGATCCCAAGTAGCTCGAGGATATCAAGTGATATGAAGGAATGAAGTGACACAACTCATATTTCCCAGTCTTCATATTTGTCAAACCGACACCTAGTATTTTTCTTAAACCGATATTTTGCTTGAACCGGTAATACTCTGTAATGAGTTACCAACCAACATTTTGTGATGAGTTACCATCCATCGATTGTTCTATGGTGTCGACACTCTGGCGGTGCTTTTTGTGTCGAGTTACCAAATATGTCTAGATGCATTGAACCTAGGAAATTGTATTGTAATCCTGTTGGACCAACATGAAATCAAATTCCTTTATAAGGACATCATGTCTAGGGTTTTAGCAAGTTGAAAGGGTTTAAGGTGGTTGATGAGTTTTTGTAAGTGAGATTATAGAAGAGAAGTTCATGTCTGTGAGAAAAAAAGTAGAGTATGAATGTGTTGAAGAATGAAGTAATGCTGGAATGCATTAGGAATGAGCCATCAAGGATATAATCAAGCAATCCATGCTATTTGCTAGATCACTCACTTGATGATCACTCACATCTTCGACAAGTCTGTAGCCCTTAACCGGGTAGGCCCAAAAAGCCTTTTGTAAACCCTCTAACAAGGTGGTTCACATCTGTGGATCTAAAATCCTCTAGCAAGGTAGTCCTTAATCAGACTTATCTGCTAATAGAGATTGAGATTCCTAACAGGATCTATTCTGGTAAAGAACATTGTATGACCTTAACCGATCTGACCTTAACCGGTTTGGTTCCTATTCTATAGATACTTACTTGTGAGTTTCATCTCACCATGGTTTTTCCCATTTGGGTTTCCACATCAAAATATTTTGTGTTATGATGTTTGTGCTTCTGTGGGTGAATGCATTATTTTCTATTTGGTTTGCATGTGTGCTAACCGGTTTGTTTGCTAAACTACTTTACCTGTTTACTATTAGACTAGTAAAGTGTTTATGTACAGTAATTTTTGGCATACTAATTCACACCCCCCTCCTCTTAGTATTGATCAATTGGTATCAGAGCCAACTTTTCTATAAGTTTAACCACTTGGAAAGAGATATGGGGGAATACACTATGAGGGAACTTACTCATCGACTCACTTAGTCTGAGCAAGCCTATGATGAACTTATGGTCAAATATAAGGCCTCTCAAGCAAAAAGGAGAGAACATGCTGAAAAAATGATGGAGCTAATTGAAAATAGTTCCTCTGATGAAGCAGACATGGAAGCCCTAATTCAAGAAGTAGAAAATCTGAATGAATCCAATTCCAACCTAAGAAAAGAGTTGGAAGGATTGACTATCCGAATGTGTCAAGAGCTTGAGAACCGGAGGAAAGCTGAAGACCTAGTAAAAGACAAATAACATGAGATCTCCAAGTTAAAACAAGAAATCAATGCCCTAACCACTCAACTCCATGTGAGCAAGGTGGAAAAGGAAGACATGCAAGGAGAACTGAACATAGCCATCTCTGAGAATGAAAACTTGATGGAAACAAATGCTGCTATTACCAAAGAACTCTCTGAGTCAAAGGAAATACTTGCTATGTTCAACAAGAGTACTGTTAAGCTAGAGCAAAAGCTTAAATTGGCCAAACCTATCAGGAATACTGATGGACTTGGTTACTCTAGTCATGAGGAAGGTGAGACATCTGGTACAAATGCTGAAGCATCGAAGAAGCAACCGGCATTCAAAGGTAAAGGTAAGCAAAAGTTCAAACCTGTTTGCTTTAACTATCTTAAAGAAGGACATACTGCTAATGCGTGTAGGAGAAAAGCCTACAATAATTTTCCTTACTTTATAAACAATGTACCTAGATCTAATAAGTTCAACGGTAATTGTTATGCATGCAACAAGTTTGGGCATAGAGCATCTGAATCCAGGTCTGTTATGAACAACACTGGAAGATATCCCAAGAGGACTCAAGGAGTTGGTCTGGAACCTTTTGTGAATCGGAATCCCAACCGGTTTAATACCTTTAATCATCAGTCAAGAAGTGGTGGCTATCAAGCGGCAACCAAATGGAGAGAAAACTGTTGGATTTGTCATGGTCACAATCACATTGCTACAACATGCAGGAGGAAGAACGGTAACATGAATAATGGACCATGGAGAGCACCTAGAATGGTTTGCTATCACTGCAACAAACTAGGTCATACAACAAGATTCTGCAGAACAAGAAAGAACATATCAGATGACATACCTATCACTCTGGAAGGAAATATTGATATTGAAACTGTTCAAGCAGATATGAACAAAACCTGGAAAAAGAAACCAGTGGTGTTGCATGAAGAACCAGTTTCTGCGCCTAGTGTGGAAATCACAGAACCGGCAAACTAAGCATCATAAAAGCTTAGGGGGAGAAATTGGTGAAATACATTGAACCCCTAGTTTACACTGGTAAAAGACCTTAACTGGTATGTGATACCTGTCAGTTGACAGAAGACCGGAAATGATAAAAGGCAAATTAGAGTTTATGCCCTAATAGTGGACCATTTATTATGGTAGGTAGAGAACCTATTTAAAAGGAATTTTCAAATCATTTATCACTTATCATTTTTTGACCGAAGAAGTTTTTCAAGTGTAGAGCAAACAAAAGTGATTTACATGGCAATTGAAGGAGTTTATCAAAAACCTGAAGAAGAATCTGAAGGAGAGTAGAACGCAAAGCAGTATCTCTGCAACCAGAGGAGTGTGAAGCGTAGTTCAAATTGAGAAGCCCTAAATTTTAATCTACAAAGGTATTCTTAAAATTCTCTATTTATCATGGCTTCCACATCACATGATAGCTCTAGTACACCTCTTGATTCTATGGACTTCATTAAATGAAAGTCAAAATATAATGCCCTGTCTCAAGTACTTGCTGGTGTAATAGTAGAAGAAGGCATTTTTGACTACATAGACTGCAAAATTAAAGACCTAGGGTCTCTTGTAATCCATTCCCAGCTGAGCTTATTTTGCGGAAAGGATAAGAAGATTAAACTAGAATTCAGCATTCTGGAAAAGAAGAAACTTTACAATGCAGTTTACTTTCTTGAAGAATTTTCTGATGGTCATATTCGCATTATTCTAAGCAGGGTAAACGGTGATAAGATGTACCTAGAGAGAATGCATGATATCACACTGGAAGTAATTCATGTCGTCACCAATTTCTGTAACACAGGGGAAGTGCCAGCCCTAAGGAAGGTCAACAAGACTGAAATGTCCAAGCTCACCGGTTTAGTGAGCGACTCACATGGAATGACTGTCAACTCAATCAAGGACGATTTGGTCAAGTAAGCCTGCATGGTGATAGGTTACCGGACGTTCTCTGTGAGAAAAATTAATTTTGTCTTTGTAGCAACAATAAATGCCGCTTACAGGATGATCAAGGAAGATGCATTGTTTGATCTGTGCACTTGTATGCAAAGACAACTTATGTTGAATCTTAAGTCGATCAAATAGGACAATGCACTGAGATTTAAGTTCGAACAACTACTAGTTGGTTTGTTCTTTTACTTCCAAGGCTACTTTCTAGGAGTAGGTGACATTCAGTGGTCTGCCAACCAACCGGTGACAAAACAAATCAAAGAGAGCCTACAAGCGGTTGGAATTGGCTATCCGGAAGCACTAAAAAAATACTTTGATGAGTTTAGACACAAGATGAGCCAAAGGATAAGGATATCCAGTGACATAGTCAAAAAGTATGAGGAATACATCTGCTTCACCATCAAAGTGGATGAATGCATAATGGAGGCCACTGAGCCTAGGTAGGAAGAAGTGGAGCTTATGGGCTATGAGGTAATGTATGATATGTTGGACGGGTATGCTTCTACCCTAATCACCTCACCCCTTGATCCTAAGGAAAAGAGAACCGACACCTATCTGGAAAGGGTTACACTGGTTGAAGAACCCTCAGAAAAGAAAGGAAAGGTAGTTCCTTCAACATCAACACCAGTTACTGTAGCTAGTTCCAAAGTGACCAAGCGATTACCAGCTAAGAAGACTCTAGAAGCTGTACCTGCCAAAGTCTTTGAAAGGAAGCAGAAGACAAAAAGCAATACACCGGACTCAGAAGAAACCATGTCAGAAGAACTACCTAAGAAGATGACTAGGCAAATGAAGAAAAAGACAAAACTGACAACATCTGCACTGGTAAATATTGATATTTCTTCTTACAAACCTTTGACACATTGTCAAAGAACTATAAAGAATATTAGGAGAAAATTTCTGAATGATTTAATTAATTGTTTTGATGACTTCAATGATAATGAAAAGGAAGAAGTTGAACAGGAAATCATTAAGTATTTATGTGTAAATGATCGATCACCTTCAAAAATTAGATCTGAGACACTGGATTCTTTTTATAATTCTTTAGACAACAAATGGCGCATTGCCATAGAAAAGGAACATGAAATGAGGGAGGAAATATTTGCTCAATATTTTCCTGATGTATCAAATTCAGAACTTTTCGAAGTTATGAATAAATACAAAGGCCTCTTCTTCATGAGAAGAAGAAGACTCCTATTACTAGAAGGAAAGGTTCATGAAGTGATAAAAGATATACATACTCATGCTCAAAAATCTCTAAAGATGCATCAAGTGGCTGAAGCCAATAGGAAAGCTGAGCAAGAACCGGAAACTGGCAAACCGGATGAGGTGTATAACAGTGAAGGAGAACCGGTCACAGAACAAATGGACCCCATTGATGTTGATGCCTTAGATGGTGAAAATTTTACTCAGGGTACACCATCAAAAGGAATAGGATAGGAGAAGCAGGCAAAAGAAGAAAAGAAGCAATGGGAAGCAAAAAAGAAGAAATAGGCAGATGAAGAGGATAAGAGAAAAGAAGAGGAAAAGAAGAAAGAGGAAGAGGATAAGAGAAAAGAAGAGGAAAAGAAGAAAGAGGAAGAGGATAAGAGAAAAGAGGAGGAGAAGAAGAGAAGAGAAGAGGAAAACAAGAAACAAGAGGAAGAGAAGAAGAAGAAGAAGGAAGAGGAAAAGAAAGAAGAGGAGAAGCGAAAAGATGAAGAGAAGAAATAGGATGAGGAGAAGAGAAAGAAGGAAGACAAGAAGAAGAAGGATGAAGAAGAGAAGAAGTGAAAAGATGAAGAGATGAGACAAGAAGTAGAGAAAAGAAAGAAAGAAGAAGAGGAGCAGAGGAAGGCTTAAGAAGAGAAGCAAAAAGCCAAGGACAAGGAAGCAGTGGCAAAATGCACACAGTTGGAGATCCCAATGGCAATCGGTAGTTAGGCTAAACTGGCTGACATTACAAGTCCTATTGACCTCTAGTCTGCAAATGAATCGGAGCTGCTATAGAACATTAAGTTTGCTCAAGAGCGATTGGATTCTCTAAGGAGGAAAAAGGAGGAAGTTGTTATCCAAACTACGGTGGAAACACTTACCAGTTTGATACCCGGTACAAACCTTCCCAGTACCGATTCCTCACTTGCACAATTGAAGCTCCTATGTATAGTTGTAGAAGACCAGGTGCAAAGCCTGGAAGAGGTCACAGAAGCAAATGCCAAGAAGGAACACCAAAAGGCTCTGGACACTGCCTTGGTGAGAAAATTAATAGAGCTTCAGTCTAATCTCCAAAAGGCACAGAAGGACGTTAGAGATGCAATTAATGAGGGCAATCTACTACTTAGCAAGATTTGTCAACCTCATTTATTCTGTGATGATGTGCTCACTCAGAAGGACAAACTACAAACTGATATGTAGTCATTTATTATCACCTTCAAGATGCCCTATGACTCCTTCTCCACTTATGGACAAACTATTCATCGGCTTCAACTTCAGTCTACAAGACTAGAGGCAGAGATAAGCAACCAGACACAAAATTTGCAGGAACTTCAACTGGTTCTATTGCCAAGACTGCAAATTCTCCAGAAATGCTATCTAAATCTTGATGCCCCAACGATCACTCAAGAAATGAGCACAATAGATGCCATGGAAGAACAGGTCTCCCAGATGCAGACAGAGAAAGAGGTGGCTACATCCCTACTTGAGTCATGGTCCTTATCCATGAAGCAATTTTTGCAGGACTTTAAATTAGTTTTTGACAAATTTTACTCTTTACTATCATAAACACTTATTATTTTAATATTAAGGAAACAGAGGTTAGTCTGCAATATTTTTGTCATTGTTGGCAAAGGGGGAGAAGTATATAAATTTTGATGTTTTGATGTATACTTTCATGTTCTTTCTGTTAAGGAGTAGTATACATTGCATTTTCTGCAAAAGGGATAGTGTATATGCCTAGGGGGAGTAATTTTGATTATGGCATATTCTTTATTGTAAAACACTTAGATGTCAAAATTTTCCTAAGTGTTGCCATCAATGCCAAAGGGGGAGATTGTTGGCATTTTTTATGATTATGTTGTGATTGTCATTGATGGACACACACTTGCTATGAGATCACTTTTTCTATGTATGAGTTAAAGCTCAATCAGTATTTGTTCCAATCGGTATGATGTATTATAGTCTTTAGATGTTTACCGATCTGAAGCGATATGAAGATCCCAAGCAGTTCGAGGATCTCAAGCGGTACGAAGGAACGAAGCGGCAAAACTCATATTTCCCAGTCTTCATATTTGTCAAATCGGCAACCAATATTTTGCTTAAACTGGTATTTTTCTTGAACCAGTAATACTCTGTGATGAGTTACCAACTAGCATTTTGTGATGAGTTACCATGAACCCATTGTTCTGCAGTGCCAACACTCTGGCAGTGCTTTTTGTGTCGAGTTACCAAATATATCTAGATGCATTGAACCTAGGAAATTGTATTGTAATCCTATTGGACCGACATGAAATCAGATTCCTTTATAAGGACATCATGTCTAGGATTTTAGCAAGTTGCAAGGGTTTAAGGTGGTTGATGAGTTTTTGTAAGTGAGATTATAGAAGAGAAGTTCATGTCTGTGAGAAAAAAAGTAGAGTATGAATGTGTTGAAGACTGAAGTAATGCTGGAATGCATTAGGAATGAGCTATCAAGGATCTAATCAAGCAATCTGTGTTATTTGCTAGATCACTCACATCTTTGACAAGTTTGTAGCCCTTAACCGGGTAGGCCCAAAAAGCCTTTTGTAAATCCTCTAACAAGGTGGTTTACATCTATGGATCTAAAATCCACTAGCAAGGTAGTCCTTAATCGGACTTATCTCCTAATAGGGATTGAGATTCCTAACAGGATTTGTTCTGGTAAAGAACATTGTATGACATTAACCAGTCTGGTTCCTATTCCGCAGATAATTACTTGTGAGTTTCATCTCACCATGGTTTTTCCCATTTGGGTTTCCATGTCAAAATATTTTGTGTTATGGTGTTTGTGCTTCTATGGGTGAATGCATTATTTGCTATTTAGTTTGCATGTGTGCTAACCGGTTTGTTTGCTAAACTGCTTTATCGGTTTACTATTAGAATAGTAAAGTGTTTAAGTATAGTAATTTTAGGCATACTAAGTCACCTCCCCCTCTTAGTATTCATCAGATCTAGTGTTACCGGCAAAAGGGACTATCAGTTTGACACTACATGCATGTTTGGATCAATGGAATATGTTTAGTTTGATGTGTTACATGTTTCTGGAGTATGTTTTGGTCAGTTGGCATTGACTTGGTGATCAAATGCTATCATACACTCTAGTAAGCCTATACCGGTAAGGGTTTAAGGTTTTACCAGCAGAGATTTTACTGAGAATCTCTGACAAGATGCATAAGTAGTATTGGTGTGGCTTCTAGATGGAATTCAGGATGTTGAAGATCATCTTTGTCTGTGCCTCGACTGATTGTAGACATCGCTTTGGCGTGGTGGACCTAGATTAGGTCTGATACCTATCTAGGTTATGGACTGGTATCATGTAACATGTTTTCTACATGTTACCAAGATGATTTATGGACTGGTTAATGTTATTTTGGTCTAAAGCTGACATGGCATATCATTGTAATGTAGATATATGTAATGATCTTATTGTAATATCTTTTAGGTGGCCGACCTAATTGGTTTAGGCCTTAGGGTTTGTATAAATTGATGTAGGATCTCAATGTAGATTATGGTCATGGTCATGGAATGAAATATCATATGTGAAGGAGATTTGGTCAATCATAGGTGATCGAATTGGGTTTATGTAAGAGGTCAAAGGCCTCCTGTATTGAGCTTAATCAGGACTATAATCAAGCATGGTAGATGCTATCTTTGTTAGTTCATTCTTCTGGATTGTTGTCTAATTATATTGAGGTGGTTATAACCTCTCTGTAGTCAGTGTGACTCCTTTGTAATGAGCATTACACTCTAGGTAGTGTGCCTTCCTACATGTGCAGACCCCTTATTGTATAACATACTTTCTGTAGAAGTATTATCTAACTGTGGGTAGGATTCCCACTGTAGTTTTTCCATTTACCGATTTTTTCCACTTACAAATCATGGTGTTATGTGGTATGGTTGCATTATGTTGATTCTCTATTTCATTCTTAAGTTTTATTGCTTACCGGTATTTGTTTCTTCTATTCCGGTATTCATGTTTATGTGCTCCGATTAAAGGTTATAAAGTTGTTTGATTAATATAATCTGTTGACAATTGATTCACCCCCCTCTCAGTTGTCCATCAGTTATTCTAACAAAGGATCAGTGAAAATTTGAATATTATGATTAGGAGGAGCTACAGATTTGTTTCCTTTATCATTCACACATGCCACATATATAGTGTTGTTATCAATCATTCTTGAATCTTACTTCTCAATGAATTTTTTTTTTCAATATCATGACTACGATAGCGATGATATTGACAAAAATATTTAACATGAAAGTAAGGGGAAGTAGTTTTAGATGGATCAATTGGTTTGATTTGAGAAAATTTTAATACATTCTTTTATATTAATTGAGACATAATTCTATGCAAAGATTCATTTAGAGTAAACTCTTTTTCTCTTTTAAAGAATTAAGACAAAGGAGGCACACCTGTAGCACCTATGAATGAACTATTGTTGTTATTGTTGTCATTGAATTTGATGAATCCTTTTTTTGGTTTGAACTTTACAAATGGTTGTTGAGAACTATCACCCTTGTGACTCAGAGCCATGGAAGGAGATGATTGTTCCAATTGACTCATAGTCATCTGATAATTGTGAAGTATTGTGCACAACTGCGGAAAGGAAGTAAACTCAGTTAAAATAAGTTTATACCTAATGTATTTTTGTAAATTAGCAATGAAAATCTTTTGAATGTCTCAATCAGGCAGAAGAAAACAAATCTAAGAATACAAATGCTTATATCTACCAATAAAATCAGTCACTCTTTCTTTAACACCTTGTTTATAATGCATTAAATCAGTCAGTAACTTTAGGACCAATGTTATTATGAAATTGTTGAATAAAAGCATTATCTAGTTGTTGAAAATAAGTAATAGAATAAGGAGGCAAAGAACAATACCATTGCAAAGCTCTATCCCTTAATGTTCTTGTAAACAATTTTGCTAACAACCTTTGATCATGAGAAAATTCACTACACAAAGTTTGAAATGTTTTAACATGAATTAAGGGATCACCTTTTCCATTATAAAGTTCCAATTGAGGGACTTCTACATGCTTAGGAGGGATGTCTCTAATAATTTCATGGGATAATAGGCTCACAACATCAAATGTGGGTACATTATACTTTGATTGATTCATAGATGTCACAACCCTCCTTTATCACCTTTTTGATTTAAATACAAAACTCTATTATATTTCCTTGGATAAACTATTGAATGAATATTGTAAGGGAATAAAAATAATAAACCACACACACACATAGAAAATATATATATATATTTTAATTGGTTATTTAATTTCCCTCACCCTAATTAAGGCACATGTCGTAGGAGGAATAAGAAGCTTCTAGAGGCTTCTCCACCACCCTTGCATGTAACTCCTCCCACTAAGCCTAATCAATTTGCATGGAGGCCAAATTGGGAGAGAATCTCTTTTTTTTCAATTAATAATTAGGTAGTGGGAATTTGAAATTTCTTTTATAAAAGATGTACAAGTTCAAAAAGAGTTGTTGGCTATTCCATAAGAAATTCTGCAAGTTAAATTCTCCTTTGTAGTCAATTTTCATTTTCATTTTCAGCTAAGATTTTGTTGGGAGGACTTCTCTGCAATTTGGAGGATCAAGGAAGACTCTACACCATTTTCAAGCACCCAGGTTCTTTCAATCTTAGTCTCGTGCATCTTATTCTTGTTGTAGATTAGATTTGATTAAATTATTTAAGAAATTAGTTTCAATTTTTTTTTAAGAAGTAGATTAAATTGTTTGATAAAAAGTAGATTAAATTGTTTGATGAGAATGAGATTCATTGTTTCAGATTCTTGATAAAAATTAGTTTCAGATTTTGATAAAAAGTAGATTAAATTATTGATGAGAATGAGATCCATTTGTTTTAGATTCTTGAAAAGAAATTAGTTTCAGTTTTTTTATAAGAAGTAGATTAAATTGTTTGATAAAAAGTAGATTAAATTGTTTGATGAGAATGAGATTCATTTTTTCAGATTCTTGATAAAAATTAGTTTCAGATTTTGATAAAAAGTAGATTAAATTATTGATGAGAATGAGATCCATTTGTTTTAGATTCTTGAAAAGAAATTAGTTTCAGTTTTTTTTGATAAGAAGTAGATTAAATTGTTTGATAAAAAGAAGATTAAATTGTTTGATGAGAATGAGATTCATTGTTTCAGATTCTTGATAAAAATTAGTTTCAGATTCTGATAAAAAAAGAGTAGATTAAATTATTGATGAGAATGAGATTCATTTGTTTTAGATTCTTGGTAAGAAATTAGTTTCAGTTTTGATAAGAAGTAGATTAAATGATTTAGGAGAATAGAGTCATTTGATGAAAATTAGATTCATTGTTTTCAGATTTTTTTTGATAAAAATTAGATCCATTCATTTCAAAGTTTGATAAGAATTAGATTCATCCAGATTAAATCGTTAAAATATCTTATTAAGTTTTAGATTTGAATCTTTTCTCTGGTTATTTGATTTAAAGTCTGAAATGTATATTTGAAAGGATCTTGCTGTAATCAATCTCTCTAAGATTTCTCATTTTCTGGTTATCTAAATCCTCTGTAGAAATACGTTTAAGATTTTCCCTGTGTATTTAAGCAAATTTTCTCTTTTCTCTGTAAATAGAACTCCCTATGTGTACAAATAATTTCCTCTTTTCTCTGTGAACAGACCTCCCTGTGTGTACAAACAAATTTTCTCCTTTCCCTGTGAATAGATCTCCCTGAGTAGAGAACAAAAGAAATGAAAAGAAAAAGAGAAGAAGAACCTCCCTGGTTACTGCTTCATTGTGTTTTATCCTTGAAAATTAATCTACAACATTGTTATTTACCTGTTATCTATCCTGCTCTGAGTGATCTTCAATAAATTAAAAATGCAATACTCCTGTATAAAAATAATAATAATAATATTATATATAAGAACATATATAATTATATATATATATATATAAATAACAAAAAAAAAAGAGGGAAATCATTTCAAACTTAAGAAAAATCCCTAAAAACTCCGTAACGCATGGCATTCAACGTAAGGGGACAGCAACATGCAGGACGGTTGCATTAAAACCGTCGCAGGGGTGATGGGACCCGTGGTCCCCATCCTGCACCCTAGCAAGATTACCCAAATAAAACGAGTCATTTAAATTAACAAGTCATTTAATTTATGAGTTTGGTCACCAAACTGGACTCCTCTGTATTGTACTAGAATCAGAGCCTACGCCCAAATAAATATCGCAGACCTTGCTTGAGGATGTAAGGCCACGGCAAAGGAAGTGATTTCCAATCGCACTCAGCAAATGAAGAAACCTGAATTCATTGGTTTCCCTTCTATATCAAGAATGGCCAATTAACAATAACACCCAATGCAAGATACCAAAATATATATCCTTCTCCAATGTTCTGACTTTATCGACTCCTCACCCAGCACTAGTTTCTGTCTCCTTAATATTAATCGAGCCAACTATAGAGACCAATATTATATTTCAATAACTTCCAACAACTATATGCTGTGTTTCATATTTTACAAATATTCACATCACTTGGCATGGAATATTAAGCCCAGACTATGTTCAGATGCAAAGACGCCTTATATTGCCCGAAATCTTATTATTTTCTCCCACGGCCAAGGATCAAAACATTTGCATTAATATGCAAGCCTGACTTAGTAATATTTATCGCCTAACAATACAAAGATGGGAGCCTTCGAAGGAATGTTAAAATGATAACATCATATTCACGGGAATACATATTCAACCATCCGTTAATAAGATAATCAGAATGCCTTCAAAATTATTACGATGGATTTAAGTCTTTTCACATCGATTAATGAAAGGCCCAATAGAAATTCATCTCCATAAAATATTAAAAAAATACAATAACTAGTCACCTCGCAGTCAATATAAACCTATTATTGCAAATATCTTTATTTCTGAAATAAACCCTAAATCTCACAAATTTGCCTCCAATGGAGACTTTACAAATTTGGCCCAGCTGTGAACTCCGTCCTGAATCCACTCCCTTAGAAGAACTAGGTTTTTATATATATAAATTAATACTCTTTTTCTATTGGTTATTTAGTCAATTTTTTTTAGTTTGATAGTAATGGCATTTAGGAAATAATGATTTTTCCTTCAGTGTAAACTTTAAGATATCGTATTTCGACTTAGAAAAATTGGGCTAATATGTAGCAAGTTCATAATTAAATTATCCTTAGTAAGTTTTAAAATTGTAGACTATATTCTTTTAAAATTAAGTTACTCAACCCATTAAGAATCATTGGGACACTTGATTGGTCTTTAGAGACTAACTTACATTAATACAAATGCTTAAATTTAATCGTTATTTTGGACTCGTTAAATCTTCTTACGTCATGCAAATTTCTCATAGATTAATTGATTTTATTAATGGTTCATAGCATGCGAATTATTTATGGAATAATTATATCTTTCATGCAATTACTATTATGCAAGTTTCGTGATGGTCATTGTTATGCAAATTACACTTCAAGTAGTTATTTCAATTATTTACGCTTTCATTTTTGTTATTCGTAGTTAGAAAACTAAACAAAGGAAGTTGGAAAACCAAAACTAGCAGCGTTCGGTATATATGGTGCCTCTGGGTCACGCTTACGGGTAATGCCGTCGTGTTGAACTACTGCACTTAACGCCTAATAAAGCTGCATTAACGACGTCTGTGGCATCGTCCCTATAAATTGTCGGGGAGTAATAAGGGTCATTTGGGAGTTAAAATCCAAGGGGTGGGTAATCCCTCTTGGATCGATAATTTAATAAGATAACTTTTAAATGATTTTCACATCCGTTGAGATACACCATAGTAAACCCCTTTTAAGGATGGTCAAGTTAAATACCCTCATGAAATTTACTTTCTTTATTTATTTAATTCATCTCGAAGGGGATATTGGTGATTTGCAATTGGGTGACGCTCATGATAAGTATTAGGATCTAGTTATTTTCTTTTTTAGGCCACAAGCAATAGGCCATCTTGAGCCTTCGCTTAAGTGCTACCATCGTGGGTAGCAACCGCAGAGAAACTGTCTGGGACACTGACCCTAGAAAGGGTTGCGTACCCACAAATCAGTTTACATCAAACCATAGATTAGAAAATAGAACTACATACTTTACGCCTTGATCCCGTGCCGAAGCGGGTATGTAGGCAGTCTTGGGACAGAGTTGTCCCTCGTACTCAGGCGTTCGCGGGTGGGGTCTAGGCTTGGTTGAGTAAGAATCCTAATTAAAGATAAGATAATCAATTTAATTCAATGCATACTCGGAAGAAATCCCGTATGGATTCTCTTGACTTCCCGAGGCTTTAAGCCAAATTCCGAGGCGGAAGTCAAGCTTGTATTAATTTTAATTACTCCTAAGGACGGCGACCTCGGTGCATTCTTGTTAGAAGAGTGTAGTACTTAGTGAGTGGCTCAGGACCCGAATGGTCCCGATGAGTCTAAGTCTTTGGCTAGAGCATCTCCTATCCCGTTTGGATGGATGCCTACCCCGTATGGGTAGATGCCTATCCCGTATTGGATAGATGGAATTTTACGTCCCGTATGGACAATTGCCTAACCCGTATGGTTAGAAGCTCATCCCGAATGGATGAATGCCTAATCCTAATTGGATGGATGCCCAGAGTATGCAATTGAATAAAACATAATGAAAAAAAAAAATAATACTCAATTTTTGTTGAATCAATTTTGGAGGGTTATTACATGAAATAGGAAATGAAGATGGGTTATTACAATAGAAGCTATTTGTTGTTGTAAGGAAGATATTGTTTGGGCAAGGCTATTGATTGCAGCTTCAGTATTGAAAGTAGACATGTTGGTTTGAGAAGGAGGAGTAACATTGTTGAATGAAGGAAGAGGTTGAAAATAAGGAGGTGGAATAGTATGATAAGTGGGTAATGGAGAAGATTGGCTAGCACATGGAAGACTCATGGGATGAATGAAAGAATTGTGATTGAAGGATTTGTCCCCTTGACTAACATTTATAGGTGGTGAATGTGATTGGGTAACAAGGGGAACACTCATGGAAGGAGGAATGGAAGAAGAGGTATTTCCCCCATGACTAACATTTGTAGTTATGACATTTTGTGTAGAAGTAGCCATGATGTTTGAAGTGAAGGTAGGAACACTAGTCATGGAAGTTGTTAAAGGAATAGAATGATTAACTTGACTAGGAGCTTGTGTATAACCTAGGTTTTCAGCACAACTCTTCATAGGTATGATATTAGAATCAACAATATGAGAAATACCATGAAAGATATCAACACCATGTTTATCATTTTGAATCATTATTTTTAATCCTTAAATCAATGGGAGAACTTCACTATCTAGGTATTCTTGACTCATCCATTGTTGAAGATTATCAAATTGATTTTCCATCTTCGTCAATTGATCAACAAATACTCTAGTTAGAGATTCTTCCTCATTGTGAGAATTATTGAGAGGATAAATGGGAATATCTGAAGGATGGGAACAAGCAAAAATATCCTCATTGAAAAAGCTAGCCAAATTAGGCTCCATTTCCTCAGTGATTAAACCTTGGGTAACCTTAATTATACAACTTCTTCTAATGAGAATACTATAGGCAGGACTAATAGTAGTAAAAATCATGCACTACCTGGAAAATAAATTGGAAAGAATAATGCAATCATCTAGGAATTTGAAATTTAAAATTAGGACTTTGCTTAAATAACCTCTTAATTTTAAAAGTTTGAAAGGAGGGAAAATCAAAATTAAAATTAGGGTTGTCCAAATTTAACCTCTTAATTAAAATTTTAAGATTTTGAAATGAAGAAATTAATTTAATTTTAAAAATTAGGGTATGTGTAGTGAACCACTTAATTTTAAAATTTAAATTAAAAATGGAAATGTTGAAATTCAGATTTGTTTTCGACCTTAGCGTGACCTAAAATAAATAAAATTTCACAAATATTTGGAATTGTGCAGTAAAATACAATCAAAACAAGCTCCCAAATTTGAGCAGAAAAAGTTAGGACCAAGTTGGTAGCGACTTGGTCCGAACACACGATTCGACCAACTTTGTTTCAAATTTTTGGGGAAGCAAGATTTTGTGATTTTAATGCGTATTCTAGAAGGATATGGAAGTTGGAGATGTCTAGCTATGCGAAATTAAGCCTTGAAGGCCGAAATAGGACACACTTAGGATGTTTGATAAAAGGATTAATTGAAAGGACAACAAAAAAGGGCACACTTAAGGGCCAACTTTTATAATGTTTAAAAGGACAAGAAGAGGCTTTAGTTATGATGGAATCAATTAAATGCTTAAAGGAAGATCGAGAATTGTGCAAGATTAATTTAATTTTAGAAAATAGGGTTTGTTTCATAAACTGCTTAATTTTAAAAATTTAAATTTGAAATTTGAATGTTCCAAGGAAAATGAATTTTGAAAGTAAAGCCAAGACTCAAATTTGAAAATGAATTCAAGATATACACAATCCACAATGTTAATTTTAAAATTAAAAAATAAGGTTTTGTAATTTAACCACAATTTTTTTTTTTTTAAAATTTCAAAGTGTAAATAAAAAATTGAATTGTAAAAATGAAGAGTTCTCATATCTGAAACAACCAATCCAAGTTAGACAAATGACAAGCTCAATTTTGAATTAAAAAATTAAGGTTTTTAGGAATTTAACCTCTAAAATCTTTGAAAATTGCCAAGAAATTAAGCTTGTAATTGAAAATTTGAATTTTAAATTGCATGCACTCAAATTTGAAAACAAAAATCAGAAGCAAGCATAAGACATGTCAGGTTCACCAAAATGTAAAGTAGAAAATTGGGAACCTTAGCCAAATTTGCCACTTGGAGGAAAGGTGGGAACTTAACTAAGGTTCAATTTTCACTTGGGGGATTCAAAAGAGGGGGATGGATCTACTAGATCTAATCCCAAAGGATGCACAAGGATTGAATATTAAGCAGACTAGATTGGAATTAACCTTTTTTTGTAAGTTGACTGATTGAATTAAGACAAAGTGCTGAAAATAGAAACAAAATATGCGAAAACAATGAGCTACGAATTCAAGATTCGGTTGTGCACATGGACCTAAGAAGCTTGAGATGATTCAAAGCTACTCTGCAAAATCTAGTAAAAGTTGTAGGGATCGTCTGTCTGGATAGGGATGCTCTCGTATCAGTCCTTTGAACTTTTTGAGCATCGAAAAGGGTTTTTCCATCTCTGTGAATAAAGCCTAATTCCAAAAGTATAACTGCACACTTGTTTCTTGTACACATAAAGAAAGGGAAATGTGTGGGGAATAGGGGTTTGTCTTCAAATGAAACCCCAATTTTGGAATTAACCAAGTGGTTGAAATAATATAAATGAAAGGACTAAAAGTAGAAATCCTCCTCTTTGAGGGGATCTTGAATTGAATGGAATTGAAGTGCTTATACCTCCTTGCGAAGTTTTGCTTGCCTCCACATAGAATTAGGGTTTAATGAAATATAATGTTGATCTCCTCTTCAATTCTTGAAATCTTGTCTCTATTGCTTCTCCAAAGCTTGAACGAAGACTAAAAAATGCTTAATTGATCTTGAATGCTTGAATGCTTTCTCTCTTGAATGCTAGGATGCTTGATTGAATTTTGTTAGATCATGTGTTATATCAAATGAGAGGGGAAATCCCTCTTATATACTTTCCAGTGAGTTTAATTGACTAATTTTATGACTTAGGCCAACATAGGGGGGATTTTCCTGCTCTAATTTGAGATGAGCACAAGGGAGGGGCCTCAAAATGGGTCCCAAATAGGGGATCCTTGGGTGCCACACCTTGGTCCTACCCTATTTTGGGGTAGGATCAAGGTGCAGGCAAAGTGTAGGGTTAAATTGCAATTTATTTTTGATGTGCATGAGCATATTTGGGTCTCTGATTAGGCTGAGGAATGCAAACACTAAGGCAAAGACCCAAATGTTGTCAAAAATTGCAAGGGGTGCAATTTTAGGACGTTACAATCTCATATGGTCAGATAACTGCACAGGTCAATTAAAGAATGCTTGTGTGTTTTATTGGTTGAGTAGAATGCATGTAGAGATGCATGTACCTCATATTTGGAGTTTTTTTGAAGTAGGGCATGGGGAGGAGAAGCATGATGGAGAAAGTGGATGTTTGAAGAGAGTTATAGTTAAGGAGTAACTAAGGATTTTAGGTGCAAAATTCTTTGATTCACGTTCTACTGTTGATCGGTGTAGTCCATCAATGTCATAGGGAGAGAATCTTGATTCAACATTGCACAAATTATTTTGGTTGGTTGAGGAGGGCATAGTGGTAGAAATATTGGATTGTGAAACAATTAAAGATTCTTAAAAGATGCATTCATTGTGCATCTCAGATGCAAGTAAATGGACCATTTGGACCTAAGAATTGGCTTGTTTTTGTCAAAGTTGTGTTCAGTGTGATTGGGATTAGTGCAAGTCAAGTGAGTGGGTTGATACATGGGTTCCACAATATCTAAATCCTTTATCTCAAGCAATATCCATGTCAAATGTTGACATGGAAGTTTAGTTGAGTATCACTGTTTTTCAGATCATCTACAGCCATGACATATTTTTGGAGTGGTTGCACCATAGGGGAATGAAGAGAGATCAGACTATTGGGTGGAATAGTGTGTATAGGGAAAGAAGAATCTAACACAAATAGTGACAGATGATGATGGGTTCATGTATCCTACAAGTTCATTTGTTGTTGTAGGAACTTGGTTGTGAACATACATGATTAGAAAGAATGACATACCTACATTTGAAGACTACGATAGACACTAAACCATTCTCATGTATTTGCACATTATTATAGCTTCAAACGTCAAGTTGTTGAAGCATCAAGCAAGACCAAAGACAAAAAAACTATGGACAGTGACTAGTGTTGATCATGAAGCAATACAATATACTCTTAAGAAAAAAGATGACCCTTCAGGCACACTTGAGTTATTATCTCTTAATTTTTTATCATGCATTTCATTTTAAATAATGATTATAAAACCTTTATGTTCAAGTTTTTATGTGTAGATTAACAATTCTTAAAAATGTAGGTATTTTTTATATTGTTCATGTTTCTTATGCTGGTCTTCATTTATATGCAGACATTTCTCTATGTAAGCTTGGCTCATAGGACATGAGGATATCTAATGCACATCAAGTGGGATGTTGTATTTGTATATGAGTACATTGATGTAACTCTGTTATGATGATATACAATATATTTGTACATGAGTACAAATATATACAATGTATTTTCACATGAGCATATTAGTGTAGTTGTACTGATGATATATAATGTATTTGTACCTGAGTAAACTGGTTTAGTTGTATTGATGATATACAATATATTTGTACATGAGTATATTGATGTAGTTGTATTGATAATGACAAAAAAAGATACATAGACTTACAAATCATATTTGTATGGCCCGCTTATGTATGGTCATGGATGTCACATGTAAGTCTAATGGTAATTATGTGACTAGAATATATGCAAATACTAATGATCATGATCATTACCACTTCCCTAAATTCATTACAACTTAATATAGGCTTGTTAGTCTATATTTATCCTTTTCATCCTCATTATCATTTAATATAGGTTTGTTTGACAATTTCATAGAATGGTTATGAAATCATATAATATTAGTAAATCATACCATATAGTGAGACCAAATTCTTGAAGACATATGCTAATTTATAATACATAGAAGTTCTTCTCAAGATATGCCAAATCATTCGTCATTGACTAGTTTACTCTTGGTGATGGTACATATTTCTTGGGGTTATAAATATTTAGCTACTTTTAGGTTTTCTTTTCAACTACTGTAAACATATATTTCTTTCCTGAAATGATTTAAAAACCACACTTGATAATCAAAATTAATGATTGATGTGACATAATATACATACAAAGTCACTCACTTTGTCAATGTGATTAAATTTTGCACATTTTTAGATGTTATGTCAAGTGATACATGTGAATGTATTATCATTCAAAATGACAATATCTACCATCGTCTTCAACCGATGATGCTATCTTTTCATCATGCCTATAAAAATTAATTGCAATGGTACACAAATTATTATTTTGTTCACCTCAATTTTGAGGGCTATCAATTATAAATTGAGAAAATAAATTCCTTCAATCTAAAAATTCTTTATTATATTCCCATTTGTATGTAATCCAAGATTTAATTTGGCTATTTTTGTAGGCTTTTCCATCTGTTGTCTTTAAGGGCATAGCAGAGTCTTATTTGAAGGTTGAAATCTTTAGAAGATCAAGTGTGTGAAAAATATGAATGCTTGTCATTTTGGAAAATCAAACATTGATTCAAATAAGAGACACCCTTCTAACAATATATGCAGTTTGAATCAATCTATGGGTAATAGACTACTGATTGATTAGAGGCCATAGGAAACAATCTGGGGAAGTTTTATTGCAATTCCAATCTATGTCATACATGATTGTTTACGTTTCCAATTCCGAGAATGGGATTGTTTATAGGCCATAGGCAACAGTTTGGAGAATTTTTATTGCAGTTCTCATGAAACATTGAACTATAAAAGCTCCGGCTACATGGGCATTTGTGTGGAATTGACCTCTCCAATGGTCACAATGCTGAGATAGCTTTAATGGTGGGAGATTGTTGTTGGATATAGTCAATGGATTATAAAAAATATTGCATTCTGCTACTGAAAATGCTTTGCTACTGATCACTTTACACCATAATGTCAAAATTTTCTCTCCCACAAGAGAGATTTTGCTAGTAAACCCACCTGGTTGATTGGGGTTGAACCCAAACATTACGTTATCCCACCTTCTCCCAGAAAGAAAATGATATGCCTCTAGAATCTCAAGGGATTTTCTCATGCACACAAAATTATCCCGAGGGAGTCTCTTCTCCAGTTATACCCCCACCTGATAGTTTATATATTTTTGAGCTTAATATTGTAGATGTTGCCTTTTCTACTGTGGATGACTTTGGTACTTCAGTAATTACAAATCCTAAAAATTCTAACTGTTCTCCTAAACCCCAAGCTCCATTGATTTCTTCATCTCCTAAATAAATTCCAATGGATTCTCTCTATTTCCCTTCTCACTAGGAGTATGAGTGGACATAAGTGAAGAAGAAAAACCACTGACAATCAAAATCTAGGTACTAGATGACAATTTCTCACACTTAGGGCGCTCAAGGGATGGTGCCAGTATGACCCTATGAATTCAACCAAGTGGAGGGTAGGGGAGAGAAATAGGAGAATTCCTAGGGTAAGAATACCTAACCAGATGTGTTGGAGCCGACAGTTCATGCCCATGACATGCAGAACAAGAATTGGGCTCTATGGCAAATTTTCATTGAATGTGTTTGCTGATTTTTTGTCAATTGAAAAATTGCCTCCCTAAAAAAATCACTCTGAATCTTTAAAATACAAGATATGCTATTGTAGGTAGCCCTTACATGAGCCTGTAGGTTCAAACGGATCATTCACAGGTGCTACAAATTCCAAGATACAACCTATCAAATTTTGACAATTTTTTGCACTTAGGATGCTTGAGGGACGATGTCGGTGGGGTATGGCCCTGAGCATTCGAACAAGTGGGTGGGCCAAATAGTAGCATGCCTAACATAAGAATGCCTAACTAGACATTTTGGAACTGACAGTTCACACCCACGGCGAGCAGAATGAGAAATTGGCTCCGTGACAACTTTTCATTGAATGCATCTAATGATTCTTTCATCAACTAAAAAATCACTGCCCTACGAAAATTGCTCTGAATCTTGAAAATCCGAGATAGACTATTCTAGACAAACCTCACATGATCCTGTAGGTTCAAAAAGATCATCCACAGGTTCCACAAATTCTAAGATACAACCTATTAAATTTTTATAATTTTTCTAATTTAGGGCGCTCAAGGGATGACACCAGTAGGGTATGGCCTTGAGCATTCGATCGAGTGGGGGTGCAAAATAGGAGCATGCCTAGGGTAAGAATGCCTAATCAGACATGTTGGAACTGACGGTTCATGCTCACAATGAGCACACCAAGAAATTGGCCCCGTGGTAACTTTTCATTGAATGCATCTGACAATTTTTTCATTAACTAAAAAATCGCTACCTTTCAAAAGTCACTCCGAATATTGAAAATATGAGACAGGATATTGTAGGAAACCATCACATGACCCTTAAAGATCAAATGGATCATTCACAAGTGCCATGGATTCCAAGTTACAACATGTCAAATTTTGATAATTTTTTGCACTTAGGGCGCTCAAGGGACAACGTAGGTAGGGTATGGCTTTGAGCGTTCGACCGAGTTGGGGGGGAAAATAGGAGCATGCCTAGGGAAATAATTCCTAAATAGATGTGTTAGAACCAACAGTTTGTGCCCAGAATAAGAAAAATGAGAAATTGGCTCTATGGTAACTTTTCATTGAATGCATTTACTTATTTTTTCATCAACTAAAAATTTGTTGCCCTCCAAAAACCGCTCTAAATCTTAAAAATATGAGATAGGGTATTGTAGGAAGCCCGCAAATGACCTTGTAGGTTCAAATGAAACATTCATAGGTGCTAGAGATTCTGAGATGCAACCTCTCAAATTTTGATAATTTTTTGCACTTAGGGTGCTCAAGGGACAACTTCAGTAGGGTATGGCCCTAAGCATTCAGTTGATTTGGAGGGGGGGGAAACAAGAGCATGCCTAGGTTAGGAGTGCCTAACCATACGTGTTGCAACTGACGTTACAATGCATTATGAAGCACAATATGCCTATGATCAGTGGGGGTGGAGATATTTTGCATGTGCTAGTAAAAGAAAGGAAGGTAAAATTATATCTTTCAATAGCTAGATGATAATGAAAACAAGATTATGTTTAGAATTCATATACTCAAGCCTTAAATTTAATGGGCAATGTGTAGAAATGGACCTCTTCATAGTATCTCCCTACTATGATGGCTTTAATGATGGGGGATTGTTGCTAGATGTAACCAATGGATTATGAAAAAAATGCATTCTGTCATAAAAGATACTTTGCTACTTTTCATTTGTCATTACTAAGATCCATGTTATGATTAATAACAATACCAATATGATCATTAAATTTGGTGAAGTTGCCAAAGGCAGCCAAATTTAACACTTAAGATTTAGATGGAACAAATTATATAGAATCTCAAGATTATACAAACAACATTCTATTGTTCATTATTTGACCATTGTTAATTATTGGATTGAAGATTAAATTTTAAAAGAATGATTCCTTGCATGTGAAGAATAAGTTATATTGAATCTCAACTTCTATATATCAAAATGTCGAATAATTACAAGTGTATGTCCATATACAAAAATGACATAAACACCAACTCAAACAAAATGTATGTCCATATACCAAATATACATGCAAACTAGACATGTAAGTATCCCAAAATGTTCTATCACATCCTAAAATACTGATGGATCATCAAAATCGATCCTCTTTGTAGCACTGCTTGTCTATGAAGGATCCTGCACAAGAAAAATCAAACCACAATTGAGATTAGATATATTAAATAATTTACATTCAAAAAATTAACATAAAAATAAATATACATTGGACTATAATTGAGCACTAAAATTTACTTCTTGATTACCTCATCTCCACATTTTCTCTTCATATTGGGAGGAGTCCAAGAATGTCATAGGGAGAGCAGGAATGTCATCAAGATTTTGGTAGAGAACCTATAATGTTCACAAATATAACATTGATACAAGTTAGCGCATAATTTTGGATGACAGGAACAAATTATATCTTCTAAACACAAAATAAAATAAACACATGTACCTGAGGCATATCTTCTACTTCTTTAGGTATAGTGGTTGCAATGAACAAGGATGTGAAACCAACAATATTATGTAGATAAAGATGACAAGTATGTGAAACTATCAATCTAGGTAGACATGTATAATCATTATAAGTTATTTAAACTCTTAATTCAATCATGTTTACATTCAATTACATTTCCCTTGTCTCTGACTACACTACCAAAGCTTGAATTGTGCAACAATGGACTGCGCTACATGTGTTCTACAAGAGTAAAATAAGATAAACATGAAAGTTACTATATAATTTAATTAATGATAATTTAAATGACGAGCATTTATGTACAATAAACAATGTAAATGAGTAGGTGCAATAATATATGTACCATATAGTTGTCATGGCCAAATAAAATGACCATCAAGGTGCCATCATGGACCTATGGTAACTCCTCCTCAGTCATCAACTATTAAATAGACCATGTATATAAACATTAGTACTTAATAATATCTCTTATAAATATTCATTTAAAATAAAATGCACTATGAAATTACAAGTCTTACCACTACATCATTAATGTATGATGAAGGTACCTCCTCATCTCTAGCATGCAAGGACTCCCTAGGGTATGATCTAGCCCCTACTATCACATCTGGTGCATCAGGCATATCATGCACCTCATAATCGGTAGTATTCGTGAGAGGATCAACAAACTCTCCAATAGGAACTAAGCATAGATGCCCACACATAGCACAAGTATGTGACACATAAATATATGAAGTGTAAGAGGATGTAGCAGTGCCACCGGATCCACCACTAGCATCACCAAAAGATTGAGCAAGTGCCCCAGCCTAAGAAACCAAAGGGCTGCTCAAAGAGTGAATTGTTGATATAGTTTGTGATGCTGCCTTGACAATAATATGTGGATGGTGTACTGGAGGTGGGGTATCAATGAGAGGAGGGGGAACATATGGGCCCTGTAATACTCTAACTGCCCCAAGTCTATCTTGAGGCATACCTAAACCTACACCCAAGAATGGCTTGATGTCAAAGTAGTTGACATGCTTGCCCAAAACAAACTCAACATACAATTTTTTGATGAAATAAAATAGGACATCAAGATTGTTGTTGGTGGTCTATCAAAAGCCATCCACCAACGATCCCAAAAGTTATTTACAATATCTTCATTTTGACACCATTTGATGGAAAGTTTTGTTTTTTCACATTTATGGGTTGTCTAGTGTGGGGATTGATAAATAATGTGGCAATGTCAACTTTAGATATCTCAAGCTCCTTGAACTAATCATAGGTCAATCCATCCACATATCTCTTCCTCATGGACCCTCGCCACAAAAGACCATTATTGTGCTCCACGGTGATGGTTTCTACATTGTTTATTATGGAATTAAGAGGATCTAACATTGGGGCTAGACAAGGGATTATACTATAAATATTTGCAATGCCCTTTAATTGCTTCAAATTTTGACCAATTAAATCATGAATTGAGGAGGGTTTGGTAACAAAGGGTTTGGTAGTTGTGGCAGTTGTGGCTGTTTAGGATTGTCATTGTTATCCCCCATTTTACTTGATTGAAGTTGAAAATTTGAATTTAATCAACAAATTTCAAAGAACAATATATTTCAAATGGAAAAACCTAGTTTCTATCAAAAAAATTGAAAAACAATGAAAAAAATGCTAAATAATTGATAAAAAGAGAACAAAAAATGCAATAAAATCATACATTAATGAAAAATGACAAAAAAAGCACTCCAAATCAGATATCCGCTTAAATCTGATGGTAGATTTGAGTCCTTTGTGCATCCCATGGGTGAAAAATGACCCACGGGCTGTCTTAGTGGGTATAAAAATACCCACATGAATTTGATTCCTAAACCTTTCTTGGGATGCATATTATGAATAATATATTATTTATTATTCATATAATAAATTATATATGAATAATATATAATATATTAAAAAATAAATAATATATAATATATTATATATTATATATAATATAATATTATATATTATATTATATTATATTATATATATTATATAATATAGATTATATTTTAGTATATTATATAATATATATTTTAATATATTATATAATAAATCATATATAATATATAATATATTATATTATATAAACTATATATTATATTATATAATATATTATATATCATATATCATATATTTTATTATATTATATTATATATTATATATTATATAATATATTAAAATATAATATATACTATATACTATATTATATAATATATATAATATAATATAATAATATTATATTATATTATATATATTATATTATATTATATATAATATATTATATAATAAATAATATATAATATAATATAATAAAATATATAATATATTATATTATATAAATTATATAATATATAATATAATATAATATATATTATATTATATATTATATCATATATAATATAATATGTTTTTTTAATATAACATTTTATTAATATCAAATATCTAATATTATCGAATATATGTTTTTCTTAGTTTTTTGCCATGGCTAGATGTATTGACATCCAAGCCAAGCAAAAAGACAACATGGATTTTTTGCATTTTTAAGTGAGTGGAGAAGGCAATTTTTTTCATATCGCCACTTGTTGGCTCCTCATGATCCTGCACATACCCATGTGATAAGATGACATCATTAATATTCGATCGTTGAGAATCCACAACACCTGCAACATCCTTTCGTGCCAGTTCACACAAGTGTATCGAGAAGTTTTTCCCTTCCCTCCACCATTTGATTTTCTCATAAACCACACCCAAGTTAGACATGTAGTCCGCCAGTTGGTTACCTTTCCGAAAAAGATGTGTTATTCGGACTTCATCTAGCTTGGTAATCATGTCGAGGAAATCTTGAATTAAATGTTTAATTGTCCAACTAGGAGTCGTATGTTTAATTAAACAATTAATAATATTCGGGGAGTCACTTTCATGCCATACCTTTTTATGAGCTCCCCAGAAAGCAATTTAAATCCTAAAGTAAGTTGTGTTGGCCTCAACAAAGTGGTTTTCCTATGTACCCAGTGGGAGTGCCATTGCTGAGACAAGCCTACCATTGTAATCATGTGCAATTCCCCCACAACATACCGGCCCAAGATTTCCCTTATCCTCCCCATCAACATTACTTTTAATTCACCCTCTAGGGGGTAACCTAAGTAATATTAGGTATGGTTTTCTTAAGCTTAACATTTGGTTTAGAGATATCCCAATTGATGTGCCATCTATTAATGATCTCTCAATTCGACGCCAAGGTAGGAATAGAAGGATCAAGCCAATGAGATGGCCAGAAGGAAACAAATTTTTCCTTAATGGAAATTTGAATACGATGGGCCACAAAGAAGGCTGAAGATTCTTTGTCCTTGAAAATACGATTGTTCCTTTCCTTCCATATGTCCCAAACAATGTGGGGAAGCATAAAGTTTTATAATGATGATATGATGAAAGAATAAGTATCTGGTAGAATACTGAGAGGGGGGGGTGAATCAGTATACTCAAAAACTGATACAAACTCCCGAACTCAAAATAAACTTATCAACAAATAAATTTGTCAAGATAATATCTCAAAGATTACCAACATCATTTGGTTTGACTGTTATGACAACTTAACAATAAACAACTTCAATCTTGTAAACATCAACAATGCTTAATCAAATATCAACATATTCATCTCTCAATGCTTCCAATTATCATGCCTTATCAGAATATTTATGTAGTTAATCAAATCAACAAATAAGATCATAACCACAAAAGCATTCACCACTTGACACAAATATTTATACGTTGAAAACCCAAATAGGTAAAAACCACGGTGAGATGAGACTCACAAGGATAGCTATTTGAACTCTTCTGAAGTTTGCCCTGTTAGGAGCCAAGCTTGTTAAAGCTTTACAATAAGTCTTGTTAAGAACTACTTCCAGTTAGGAATCACCCGATTAAGGGATTTACAAATATGCCTTGATGAAAAGCACAATACCCTATTAGGAGTAACCTCGATGGAGGATTTGAGAATCCAAACTAATGGACCACCTTGTTAGAGGATTTAGAAAGTAACCAAGCTTGTTAGAGCTTACCCGATTAGGGGATTTCTATTCTGCTGTAATTGTTAGAAAACAATAGGTTTTCTTGATATGTCTAAATAGCACTACATCTACTTGATCAGATCCTTCTTAAGCTTCAATCTACCTTTACTCAAACTACAAATCCATCCACCGGTTTGGAAACCACACACTCAACTAATTTCTACCAACTTTGCCAACTCCTTTTACAAAACAATATCATCGACCTTAAATACAAATCAACTAGGTTGGTAACAAAATAAAAACCTAATTCTCATCATTGAGATTACAAACAAGTCAGTACAATATTGAACGTTAGAAATCGTAACAATCTCTTCACATTCTTCAAGAAAATTCCAACCGCTCCATGATCACCACTTCATCAGACTTGTAACTCATCACGCGCTATGCATTTGATGCAATCCACTTTGCTCCTTTCCAAGACAATCAAACGCGCCAAAACAATCTAAACTTATCCTCATACAATGATCACATGTGTCTTCATCATTAATGCTCAACATCAAATCTTAAACCAACAAACTTGATCGGTTAGGGTTTAACAATAAACAACTGGTAGGGTTTATTGGTCTACAAAACATAGAAAGATTTAACCTTATACACCAGTTTAACTTACAATCTACCATATACCGGTTCACAACATCTTTCACAAAGTTTATCATACTGGTTACAAGACAACAATAACATCAGCATTATCATGAATACCATTCACTGGTTCAATTGACATAAATGACAACATATCATTAATGCAATCTATATACAAAATGCCAACAATCTAAAAATGCCAACAATCTAAAAATGCCAACAATCTCCCCCTTTGGCATTGATGGCAATACAAATATAAACGCCTCTGATTGTTGTTGTGGTTGGTGAATAGGAATCCTAATTTACATCACCAAGTATTCACCATGCTCTGTCTGTCTTCAATCTGCTGCTAGTTCATCTAATCAGACACATAATTATTCTCCTCAATCACATCAATCACATAATTCTTCTCCCCCTTTGACAACAATGCCAAATTGAAAACAAAATTATGTAATGTCAAATTCTCACTGTGCATCAACATATTGCAACTTGATGCTCCCCCTATGGAATACATCCACTTCTTCATCAATCCATGTAATATTCTGCAAGTAATTTAGGGACTGATGCAATCAACATCATGCTCAACAGGGATAACTTTAAGAAACCACCCCCCGAGCAACTATGTAAAATCCTGGCGAATCAGACATTATTTTTGGGGGAAATTTTTCATATGGATGACGAAATTTTTTTTCAAAATAAGGAAAAAAATTATTTTGTATTGGCGATTTTTTTCTAGGGTACGAAAATTCCATAAATTTCTGGCGAATTATACCTTGTTCTATGGGGAAAATATATATTGTAGGAGGCGAATAATTTTTGTTAAAAGGAACAAATATATAATTGTATGGGCAAAAAAATTTACTCAGAAGGAAAAAATTATCTAAATGTATTGGGGATTTTTATCCACCGCTTGAAAATTATTGAATTTGTTTTGGCGAATATTTTGTTATTTATGGAAAAATATATAATTTATTGGTGATTTCATGAATTCATTGCCATTAATAGACAAGGCACATCACATCACATCACATCAGTACATCACATTGAGTCTAGACTCTACACGATGTATCAATAAGCATAGCCTCTTTGACATGTGAAGGGTGACACATACCTGAAATCCATCAATGATTTTAAACTGTTCGATGATCATAGATCAATGGCTGAAGTTTTATTTCAGCCCAATTTTCTGAAGAGAACATAGCTCATAATTCAATTCGTTCCATTAATTATTTGTACATTGATTATGGTTGATTATAATTTTATAAATATATAGTTAAGATTTGAACTAAAACTCCAACTTACTTATATTAAACTAAATTTAATTATATTAAATTTACTTATTTTAATTATATTAAACTTATTTATTTTATTTATATTAAATTAAATTTATGTTGAAGTTTTATATATATTTTTAGTCTTTATTATTTATTTATTAAATTATAATTTATATTACACTAAATTTATGTTGAACTTTTATATATTTTTATACTATTTTTTAAAATTATATATCATAAACATATTTTTAAAGAATTTTGTTAAACTTTAAATTAATACACTAAATTTATGTTGAACTTTTATATATATTTTTTAACTATTTTTTAAAATTATATATCATAAACATATTTTTAAAGAATTTTGTTAAATTAATATTTTAGATTTAATATTGAATGCTTTCTTTTTTATATTAAACTTTTACCTTTCAAATTGTCTATCAAAATTTATATTTTTATTTAGTTATTTGTTTTATTCTAGAAACTAAGTTACATGTTTTATACTATTTTTGAATTTTAAATTTTTACAAATAATATTAACATTATATTTAATAGTTATCTCAAACTATTGCACATCTTTAAAATTTAAATGTCTCTTATTATGGGGTCGATGACATCTAACAACACTCAACAGGTATCATCGTCCATTGGATAAGCAAAGATCAATAGCTTAGGGCTGATTTTGGCCCAAATGTGGGAAGTGAACACATTTGTGAGAACTTCGCCCGAAATTGAACATTTTAAATTTAATTAAATATAATTAAGTCTATAAAGCTTTTTTTTCGGGTGGAAGTTTAAAATGATTAAATAGACTTAAAAAACAGACCCGAAAAGTGACACGAGTATGGTGACGTGCCAAAAAAATGGCAGAAGTCATGGGACCCACGACATCTGAAAATAGGTACCATTGTCCGTTGGATGAACAAAGATCAACGACTTAGGGTGGACTTCGGCCCAAATGTGGGAAGTGAACACATTTGTGAGAACTTCACCTGGAATTGAACATTTTAAATTTAATTAAATATAATTAAGTCTATAAAGCTCTTTTTTGGGTAAAAGTTTAAAATGATTAAACAAACTTAAAAATAGACCTGAAAAGTGATACGAGTATGGTGACGTGCCCGAAAATTGGCAAAAGTCATGGGACCCACGACAACTGACAACAGGTACCATCATTTGTTGGATGAGTAAAGATCAACGATTTAGGGTGGATTTCAACCCAAATGTGGGAAGTGAACCCATTTGTGAGAACTTTGCCTGGAATTGAAACGTTTTAAATTTAATTAAATATAATTAAGTCTATAAAGCTCTTTTTTGGGCAGAAGTTTAAAATTATTAAACAGACTTAAAAAATAAACCCGTAAAGTCACACGGGTATGGTGACGTGCCCAAAAAATGGCAGAAGTCATGGGACCCATGACATCTAACAATAGGTACCCTGGTCCGTTGGATGAGCAAAGATCAACAACTTAGGGTGGATTTCGGCCTGAATGTGGGAAGTGAACACATTTGTGAGAACTTCGCTCGGAATTGAACATTTTACATTTAATATCCTCAGAATTTATACTGAAGTAATGAATGTTTTGTCCTTTGGTATCGAATATTTATTAATAATAATTAATAAAATTACAAAATGATTCTTAATGTCCTCAGAATTTATACTGAAGTAATGAATGTTTTGTCCTTCGACATCGAATAGTTATTAATAGTAATTAATAAAATTACAACATGATTCTAGATATTTTTTCCTTTAGGTATTACTTTTGTACTTTTCATAGTTTTCAAAATAAGAGACTCATAAATCATAATCGTATTTCATTTCATGGGAAAACCTGTAAATTGAGGGAGATTCAGAAACAACTACTAGATTGAGGAATGCAAGTTGCAATAGAGACTGTCTGAGCCAATCTAGTGAAATAGAAATTCTGGGTAAAATCTAGAACACCTACATCCCGCCTTTTTTTCTTTTTTTAATCTCGTGGTCCAATTTGAGGGTTAGCATTTTCAAGTTTTTATCTAGCACTATTTTGAATTATTAATAATAACAATGATGGGAAAAACGGGAAGTAGTAGTTCAACAGGAAGCCAAGTGAAAAATAAAATGTACCTAACCAAACTGGTTAAAACACCAGGTTTCACTGATGAATACCATGATATTTATGACCCTTCTATCCATGGTGAAAAGTGTATCATAGATATTAGATATGTGTTATCTAGTAAGGCGGCAGATGGATGCAAGGCAAAATTTATTGTTTTCAACCCAATGTTAAAACAAAGAACATATAAAATCGCATCGTGGGATGCTGGATTGGGAAGCATGGTGTTACCTAAAGTATTTCCTTGCCCTGAGTTTGTCATGGTCTGTGCCAAAAATTATGATGAAGCTAAAAAAGCAATTGTCAATAAAAATACAAAAGAGGAAATTCTATCCATAAACGAGGGATAATTTGCTCGTTTGTTGAACCTAGGATTTGAAGCCCAAAACTCAAATGTCCAAATTGACCTTGGAAAGCTGGCAAGTAATTATGAGAGACTCGATCCAAGTCACAAAGATTCATTTATCAAAGCTCTAATAAAGAGTGGTACTGGTATTGTGTTGGATCAGAATCATAAGCCTCCTTATGATTCTAACATTTTTTTTCCATGGGTTAGGGATACTATTTCCTTGATGTCATTTTCCCTGGGATTGGAAAATGATAGGGAAGTGGGTGCAAGCCTTCTTGAAATGATTTATAATATCCATTGTGAAGTTCAACCAGTAAGACATAATTTTATTGAGCATGTTGTTCAATCCATGCAAAAACAATTACTAATGATCAAAAAAGGTTCTTGTAAGACATTTAGGTTCTCATCCTACTTGTGTTATCTCCTTCTATCCAAGTATCATGCAATATTCGAGACCAACAAGCTTCAAATTGTGAACTATAAGATTGATGAGAAGAATGGGAAGAGAATAGAGAGTCCAATATATGAATGGACACCAAAGATAAGGATGCATGATAACATAAAGAACTACAACCATTTTATAGACTTCCTTTTGGCATCAATTTATAATGAAATTACAAGCACTCCAATACCTAGGTTGCCTGTGTCTTGTAGATATTTCACTCAACTCGGAAGTCAAATAGAATTGGCTGACTAGTTCTTCATGGAAGAATTCACTGTGTTAAGGTTTTATAGATTGGCAGTAAAACCATACAGACATCCAATACATGTGACAGAGAGGGTATTTGCATTGGAGTATGTACAACAATTGGAGAGCATAGATATGCACTTCCATGGTCAACAAAAGAAGAGCATATTTCCTTCCTTGCCTTTCTCATGTGGAGGGTTCACATTTTAGAGAAAAGCATTCAATGTGGCACATGATTTTTTGACAGTTTTTAACTTTGGTGATGAGGGTCTTTGGCAGTATGATCCAATCAGTGTAGTTCAAGCAAGGCTTAAGAAAAATGGGAACTCTTCAACGTTATGTCAACATGAAAGAAAAGCTTAGAAACATGGAATCCTGGGATGAGGTTAAAAAAGAGATGGAGAAAATTGCAGCTGACAATAACATTTCAATAGAAGAAATTTCATCACAAATTATGGCATTGCACACATAGAGGATGATAGAGGAGGGTCGAAGCATCCAAAATAGGAGGTCCTACAATTTCTACCTAAAATCTATTAATCGATCTAAGAAATCTATTCCCAAATCAATTCTACAAGAATGTAAAGAGAGTTTTTTGACTCAAACCAAAATAAATGATTTTTTGGACTATGAGGAAGAATCTTGGTGAACCAAGAACCAGTGCATAATTTGAGACCATTGACAAGGATGGAGAGTTTAGCAAATTGTGGAATATGGAGCATCCCACAACAACATATGACAGGAGTGAAGATGATGATGACTATGAGGTTGAGCCCACTCCAACAACTACTACAGTCCCTAAAATATTATGTTCATTCAATGAGTCCATGAAAGAAAAATGTAGCAAAGGGGCAAGTATTATGGAAAAAATGGGTTTTGAAGGTGATGGTCTAGGTGCTAGAGGAGAGGGAATTTGGTATCCACTTCAGGTACAACTTCCATCAGAGTCAAAATCAAAAGCTCATGTTAAACTAGTCATTGGACTTGATTCTTCAGATTCATCATGGATAGGTACTACTCATTACCCTCAGGGTCCACCTACATTTGTTTCAGGTTCAAATCCACAACCACCACCACATCATGGTATTCCCATTAGTGGTGAATCAAGTACCACTACCATAGGTGAGGAATCTGGGGATAGTATTCCCATTATTCTTCAGTCAAGTGGTGCTATGATTGGTGGGGTTGGCGTGGGTACTACTAGTACTATTGATACTAGTTGTCTTGTTGTTGGACAAGGGCTACAACAAAATATCTCTCGCAAGAGGCCACTAGTGGTAGATACTAATACTATTCAGAATCATATATCAAGTGCCAATGACACTACAAAAAAATCATTTGCAGCTTCATATCACACACCTAAAAAGATTATGAAAACTACACATGAAAAGTGTCAGTGGAAGTGGGATAGGATCAAGAATTGTTGTTGGTAATCCTAGTCAAGTATTAGTTAAAACCACAGGAATAAGTGGAACTGGAGCCTCGGATATTCCTATGTCACCTTTCAAACATTCAATTGCTTCAGCAAGCCCAAATTTTCAATTTCGTGATTACTATGAAAAATATGAACACACAACAAAAGCAAATAAAGAAAAAAAGAAAGCATTTCATAGGGTTTCCCTGATATAAGTTTTAAACGAAAAACCTGCAAGGAACAAGGTATTTCCAACATATGACCCACAAAAAGATATGATGGAGTTCATGGTTGTTATGCCCACAACCCCAACTAAAGATAAAAATTCACCATATAGTCAGATAGATCCCTATGAATTTCAAGTTAGCACTCTCCAAATGCATTTTTCCAAAGTACATAACGTGGACAAAATTAGTGTGTCAAAAAGGACTAACGAAGTGGTCTACACTTCACTGCTAAAGGTGGAGAGAGAAAAAAAAAACTGGAGAAACAAATAGAAAAGTTACAAGCAGACCTGGCAAACAAAAAATCAAGGAGGAAAGCAGTAGATAACAAGTGTAATGATTTACAGAAAAGGATAAAAAATTTGGGCTCTGCAGTAGAAATTGCAGAGCAGGAGAATATGGATGCAGAATTGAAAGACCTGACAGATAAACTAGCTAAAAGCAATAAAAAAATTGATGAGGAAAGAGCTAGTTTTCAAAAATTATACAAAAGTTATGAGTCTGCTGCTGCTGAAATGAGAAAATTATAGGACCTATTGGATCATGGGAAGGAAAAAGAAAAATATTTGCAAGAGGAAGTAGAGGAAGAAAGAAAAAAAAATGCACAAATGAAAGAAGACCTGCACAATGCAAATGATAAAATAAAAACTTTGGAGGATAGATTGAAAGATAATATAAAAAATACAACGAAGTATATACAAGAAAATTTTTGGTGGCAAATAATACAAAGGAGTGACAAGTTGTGTGAATGGTTTGAATTGAATGAAAGTCTGAGAGTAATTTATATGAAAATCAAAGGGCACTTTGAGAAGAGCATACATGTTTATTCAAAAGAGGATATGGAAAAAAAGATTCTGCAAGTAGTCTATAGTTCCAGTGATAGCTACTTGGCATCCAAGGGAATTAAGAGCCGCATTGATGTCACAGTTAAGACATCATCTATCATTAAAAAATGCCAGAAACTAAGGGAAATATCAGAAGTTATGGAAAATTATGGAAAAAAGATATTGAAGCTGCAAGAAAAGAAAAATGATTTGATTAAACACTAATACATTTGTCCTAAAATTCCGATGGAGGTTTCTAACGGAGAAGGTATATTGTGATCAAATTTGATTTTTTTTTGAAAAAATGCTTGATTTCATCGAAATTCCGATGATAATGCAACATTTGGTTTCAATAGAGAAGGAATTGGCAATGACATTTGGATTTTTTAGAAAAAGTGCTCGCATTCGTCGAAATTCCGACGATCGCGTGCATTACTTCAAAAAAAAAAAAGACCAAGTCATTTCATAAATCCTGCCTCTTTAGAAAATCCCACCTCTCATTCATTCCGCCTCTACAGTGAACCTATGAGTTTAATCATGGCGGGGAAGATCATTGGTGTGAAACCAGTCGGTTCTACAGCTCAGGCTGGAAGTGGAGAGAGTATCGGTTCTGCAGCTCAGGCTAGAAGTGGCGAGGGAGTACGATTCGGTGGAAGTGGAGGTGGACACTCACTATCGAATCTCCATCCATCTTTGCTGGCTTCAACCACAACTATTCGCGTAAGTGTCCCTTCCCGGTCGAGCGAATGAGTGCCTACCCAAAGGCCCTCCCAAGGTATCTTAGTTTGTGTTGTCTTGGGGCATATTAGGTGATCACAATGGGGATCACAATAGGGAACATGCAGGTAGGGGCCATCCCCCAATGAACAGGAAGGAGGGAGGTGGACATAGTTCCCTGTGGGTTTAATTGCTACAGGATGTAGGAATGGTTTAATTGTTGCAGGAAAAAGGTAGGGTATAATCGGAAAATTCATTGTTATACATATTCAAAAATTTAGATTCAAAGTTTATTATATATTTATCAGATTAATTGCCAATAGAAGAGATGGTGAGAGGTTTCTGTACTATGATATGATCAATTTAAAACAATAATTTCTTACAAGACCTAAACCGTTGAACAATCCTACAATCATGTATTATTTAAACACTGCATTTTAAATATTGAACAATATAGTTAGCCTGAAACATATTAACACTACTTTCCATATTTAAAATATATCCTAAATAAGGGGAGGGATGACCTAAACCTGCATGATCAATTGCCACTATGTAAAATATATCCTAATTATGGATGCTGGTATATATGGTAGTGACATAAAATCCCTACTGCAGAACTGTGAGAGCAATGTGTAGTGATCGAGTGCTATTTTTTGTCGGTGTTTTGGAGGGTACAATAAGTGTACTGTTAGGAAGGTGGTATAAAATGGAAGCTGAGAGGTATAAGGTTATGAGGTGTGGGTTAGGATAAGATAGGGAGGTAAGTGATGAAGGATGTAATGGTGAAAGAGTAAGTTAGGATATGTTAGGGGTTTGGAAGGTAGGAAAGTGAATGGGGGGAGATAAAAGGATGTGAAGGATGGAATGGGGTTAGGTAGGTGAAGTAAAAGTAAGTGTCTATGAGGTTAAGGTGTAGGATAGGATGTAGGAAAGTGGAGGAGGTTAAGATAGGGGATATGAAAGGTAGATGGAAGGTAATAATGATAGGAAGTGAGGTAAAGGTTATGAGGTGTGGGTTAGAAAATAGGGTGTAGGAAATGGAAGGAAGGGTCATATCACTTTGAGAGTTTTCACCAAGATGATTAACCTAAGTATGGACCTCAAATATTACAAGCCATGAGGATCCACTTGTAGTAGAGGAGAATATACTTGCATCTTGGGAGCTTATTAGGAGTTCACCTTGAATTTGGGAAATACATATAGAGGAGATAGATTATTGATCAATACACATTACCTAGCCTTATCATGCATAAATACAAGAGGTATAGACTATAGAAAGCACATATCATGAGCCAAAGGATCATATTCGAGAGTTTCTTCATCTCCAATCCTCTAGATTTTTAAGATCCACAAATGGGGTTGAGGATAAGTCTTGTTTACTAATTAGCTTGGACTTATTCTTTGGGTTGCATCTATATGTGAGCAACCTAAAGGCATAATTTTAAATACAATTTTTGAGAGGACTTGCTTCCACCTTGTGGTACTGGGAGGATATAATGCACCAACTCACATTGGAAACCCTCTCCAGATACCATTTTGGAGTGCTTCAAAGTGTGTTCTATTTCAAAATATTTTTGATAGAGATGTATAGATGAGTTTCACAATTTGAATAATAAGGTTTCATAGTGGCTCAACATGAGAGTTAGTTTTTGGAGTTCTTGTAGTTTGTAGATTACATTCAAGACAAGTTACTTGTCAATTATTTCATTAGGGGTGGAAAGCCCAAAATTTTAGTTTTCCTACACATGGCCAATCCAAATGACTTTAGGGTTGCTATGGAAAAGTCTCTTATGGAAAAGGAGGTGTTGAGCACTATTTTTTAAAAAAGAAAAAAATATAATAAAAATAAAAAAATAATACTATATGTTTCCATAAGCATGAAGACTAATGGATATTTCGGCCAGTAAGCTGTGTCGAGCACTGCAGGAGAGGTTTCATCGAAAGAGCGTTTTCATCGACACAGGGCATATAAAGCGCTAAGCAAAGGTGTTTCGGTAAGAAGTTACCTTCGATGAACGCAAGAAACCGCTCATCGATACCCCATGTTTCATCGAAAAGGATAAAAGCAAAAGGCGAAAAGACAAAAGGTGATTTCGAAGAAATATCGTTACCGAGGAAACTCAAGAGGCATTCATCGAAAAGCAAGTCTCATCGATGAACGTGGTGTCGAACAAAAGAAAGGCTGTTTCATCGATAAAAAAGGATATCGATGAAAAGGGGGATATCGATGAACACTCATAAGCCTTCATCGAAGAAAGAAACTCATCGAAAGTATGGCATCGATGAAACTCACGAGCAATTTGTCGAAAAGGGAGACCATCGATGAAAAAGTAATTTCGATGAGTCTTAAAAGCGGCTTCTCGACGTAAGTTTTTCACCGAAACAGTATTATCGAAGAAAGTGAGCTTTCGATGGAAGATTCGAACACTCGGCCGAAGGCAAGGGTTTCATCGATAATTTGAAACGCGCGCACTTTGAGCGGACTGTACTTCCCGCGAAGGAATTAAAGGCCCAGTTGAAAAGTGTCACATCTGCAATTAAATTTAAAACACTTGAGTAGCCGTTACAGATGCAGGATATTAACTATACACAAGTTGCCCATTCAATTACAGTTAAGCCGAGTGAATTTTCGTAAGAATCAGATCGATGCTAAGAGATTGAAAGCTGTGAAGAACTTGCAGAGATTTGCAAACGATAACCAGAAGAGTTGAGCATTTTACCAAGTAAGTGTTGTCTCTCTTATTTACTGTAACTATGGAACCTTCGTCTTCTTCTTCTAAAAAGAGTAGGAAAGGAAAAGAGTTAAACCCTGAAGAGAAGCCCAAGAGGCAGAAGAAAGAAGGGAGAGCTTTGACTCAGGACTTATTAGACCAGTGTCCATCGTCTAGTGTAAGGTCTAAGAAGATTAAAAGTGAAGAAGAAGGGTTGGAGGACAAATTTGAAAATCTAGGAGACATTTGGACTGAGATAAGAGGGCATGAGTTATTTTTGTTTGGTTACAAAAGAAGGGATGCACCCGAACCCATTAGTAATCTATGGAAGAAGAACTTAGGCAAGTTAGTAGTTCCAAATGTATTTGTAGACGTAGAATTAATGAAAGCACTGGTAAATTGCTACAACCCGAGAACTAAAACCATATGTGATTACAGAGGGAATACATTAGTAGTAATCAACAAGCAGACTATTGATATGGTTTTTGATCTAGACTGGGAAGTCGAGGAAAGCATCGATATGAAGAAACTCTCACAGGAATTCTTTAGTCTGGAAAATATCTACAGGACTTGGAGGCTACCTGTCCACAGACCAAAAGTGGGTGGGTCATTTGTTCAGTTTGGCAAAAGTGACAAGGTGCCATTTGATGTCAACCACTTCCATCCATATTTCAAGTATACGTATTATACTGCAGCCCAAGTACTAGGCATAGAGGCTCATCCACTCATGGATGTTGGGATTATGGTTTTGTGTGCTGATATTCAATCAAAAGACCCTAGGTCATTTGATTTTGCTACTTATGTTGCGGATACCTTGAATCATGGGCTGGAAAAAATGAAAGGAGACCTTGTGAATGTTCACTTTTCATTATACTCCATGTTAATGCATATTCTTCTTTATTGTGGACAAGAAATTAACTTCTGGCCAGATGAGTTCAGCATCAGGTCTTATGATAAGAATGGTCTGAAGAAGCCGGTTCAGTTGTGGGTATCAGCATGGGACCAGAGGTTTATGAACAACCAATATTGGCATTTTCAAGAATACTTTGTGAAACCTCTCAGTGCAGCTTTTGGACAACGCAGGGATTATACTTTGTCCCCTGAAATTAAGAGGTTCCTCAGGCCAAAGGATTTTTCTCCAGAATCACAGATTGAACACAATTGGGGTGATTGGTATTGCCATGATAATCACACGGAGATAAGGGTATTTGGATATGAAGGGCAACCACACATGCTTCCAATTACGGTGCCAGACAGAGTGGCTAGCTTGGAGATTATAAGGCAATTGTCTATTGCCAGTGCTAAACATTTAACTGACTTTGGTAAACAATCTATTGTTCCAGGTCTATTAGTTTTCTCTGATTTCATTGTCAAAAGTTCAAAGAGTTATCATTTATTACAGAATAAATTAAATTACTATGGCATGACTCTGGGTGAGCCTAGGGAGAGTTTTGATCCCGAAGGATATATAAAAGCTGCCAGAGCCTCACAGAAACTCAAAGCTGGGATACATATGGCCAAAATGCCAGACGACCTAATTAAAAACCTTGAGCGAGAGGAGGCCAAAGTTTTGAAAGGAAAGAGTGAGTTAGTCTGGGAGGCCTACAAATGGAAAAGGGCAAGGGGAATGATAGATGGAGACCTAATTGGAAATCTCCAAGATCCTCTGGAGGTAGCTAAAAGACTGCTTCAACATGAAGCTGAAATTATGCACAGAGTTCCTTCACAATTCCTTCGCTTCATTAATACTGAAAGAGACAATCAGCCCCTAGCTCACATGTCACCAAAATCAACCGCCAGTAGTATCCCACCTGATTCTCCTCGAGAGGATTATCCTCCAGGTTTCGAAACAGAAATGAACATGGACACAGGAGAAATCAACATCAAAGATGTTGTTGACATAAGAATGACTGAGCATGAGGACTTTATTGCTGATGATGGATTCGCCTCCTCTAGGGAATTCCTCTCATTTCTATATCAATACAAAGGGGCTCATGTCAAACGAAGCATGGCTGGAAAACCAGAGGAAGAACAGATGAAGAGATTACAGGATGAAATTGATGTCCTCATGAAAGATATGACTCCTGAAAAGGGGAGGAAACTATTAAAAGAGGCCGGTGTGATCATCTTCTCTGGTTGGGATATCAATTCAGCACTCTTATTTGATGGTTTTTTGAAGAAGCAAGATTTGAATCAGCAGGTATTGCCCCAGGAGGTAGATAAACTTTTCCTAGGCTCTGGATATGATCCAGACAAGAAGGCTCTCCTACAGTGGGCACTATATCCAAAAGGGAAGAGGCCAATCATTGTGGATATAGAAGAAACCTTTGGGCACCTCATGGTTCATCAGGTTGGAAAGACCGATCCTAGGGTCACTGCGAAGCTCAATCTAGATGTTGCAAGATTGAACTTGGACCAGACAGAGTTTCTGGTCAGAGAAAACATTACATACAAGGGATTATATGAAAAATCCAAGGAGGAAAACCAGAAGCTGCAAGCAAAGGTATTGCAATTAGAAACGGGTACTCCTATCAGCGAATACACCTCATACCCTGCAGGACGCAGCTTGGATGACATCTCTGATGCCCTGTACTGGAAATATCAGGCGGAGAAGGCCAATAAACGCGCAGACAATATCCAGCAAAAAATGGACAAATTGGTCAATGACATCATAGGACATCGGTTTAACACCATGCTCTTACAGGTCGAACCATATTGGATAGTTTACAATGGAACCATGAAAGCGCTAACAGAGCATGAGCGGTTAAGAGCACGATTGCAGGGGGTGCTAAGCAATGACGATTCCATGACGCCAGAGGAAAAGGCTGAGGGTAACGCATATATGGATAGTCATGTCAAATTCGAAGATATGCTGAGAAGAGATCTAAAAGAATTAGATGATGAAAGACCCGTTGGAATGCCTTCTGTCTACAAGGAAGGAGAGGTAATAACCTTGGAGGATTTGCGAAAGGAGCTTGTCAGCGTCAAGGATTGGGCCTTGTCAGAAATTGATCGGAGTAAGGATATGGCCCCTACCGTCAACCAGATGATATTCAAGTACCTGACGCTAGGGGATGAATTAAAAAAGCAAACGCTTCGAATCAAAACATTCAAAAACGATGATTACATTCATCATTTGGGACTTTTGAATCTCTTTTTGCTTAAGTCTAGAAACACTCGAGTTGACGACTAATATTTTGAAAAGACGTGTCTCTTCATGAAAAGCTTGCGTCCTCATATATATATGAGAATGTTTTTGTAATGTAGAGGAGAGAGGATTAGATTAGGATTATGAGCAAAAGAACAACAGCCTGTAAGTCTTCATGTATGAACTTCAATGGAATACAAATCTTGATCAATTGTTTCCCTGCATATGCGTTGTGGATTATTTCATTTTCTTTTGGCAATCGTCTGTGATATTATCTGATAAAGATAGGGTTATTCATATTCTTAAGATCAAATCTATGCTTTATGTTATAATGTTGTAACAAAAGTTTTGCTTGCGGATTGTAATTGTTCCCTGCAAAGCTTAATTGACTGGTCCCTTAAGGGTAGGGTTAAATTCACTCAATCAGCACATAATGTAAGCATTCATTTGGTTTTGAAAGAAATAGTAACTGACAGGTTCATAAGGGATGAGTTAAAAAACTGTCTCACAGATTCGCACTATAAGCCCTGAAGAAAATTGTAATGACTCTGTAACCCATGCAATAAAGAAGGCACTGGCTTAAATCTCAAGTCATACTCATCGTTTATTTTCACAATTAGTTATTTTGATAGCTACAGGAGTAATTAAGAAACACAAAGCGAAATAACAACCTTGAACTCATCTGCAATATCTCCATTCAAGGAATTCATGCCATTTCAAGATCAGGAGATATCAGAATAGGATAACATATCTGCTATAAAAAGCACTGTTTATTGGAGACATTCAGTGAATAGGTATACCCGCCTAGGTCCTGCAGAGCCTAAAGAGAGAGAGTTAGTAACTAATAGGTTCACTCTATAAGTTGGCCAAGTCAATTGGAGGGTTTGATCATAGGAGTTGGCATTGCCTTAGAACCCATCCAATCTGTTGATTTGAGACCCAACAGATTGGCGACTCTGCTGGGGAAATTATAAAAACTCTGCTGTGGGAAAGAGCTCGGAAGAAATAAAAACAATTCATGTCCTCTAGACAAGAGGTGGCGACTCTAAAATAAGAATTTCAATGCACGGGACAAGATCGATTGCGAAAGGACAATCTTTATCCCAATTAGATTTCCCTCAACGAAGGAACAAAAATAAAGAACCCATGAATGATTCCATGAGAGAAAGATACAACCAGCATAAACATGAAAGTAGCCAACACTCGCCCTTAAAGGAACAAGATAGAACAACAACTTCAAGCCCGATGAACGAAGATTTGGTTGCGGCATATAAAGCTCAAAAGGGGCGATGCCAAATTCCCCCTGGTTTTGAAAATCATGAAGCACGGTCCAGACAATATACACCACCTCCATCAGGATCAGGTATGGCAGATCCTGCAGATAGATTTACAGATTTAACCAGACAAATGATGGAGGCAGCTGCTGAAATGAGAGATTCAGGAAGGACTCAGGAATGTTTGGAATTGTGTGCCAAGTTGGGCATAAATGTTGGTGAGGATGACTTTAATAAAGATGTGAACAACTACAAGAAAACATATGCTCAGGGAGTGGGTAGAACAGAGAGTAATGATTTCAAAGCTTATGAGAACCCTCTGTTTGGTAACAGGAGGGATGATCATGTGCAATCAAGTGCACCACCAGTCCAGCAAAACTCACATACAGGCTTCATCCCTCACAATCAGTATCCACCTCCTGGTCAATTTTATAACCAACATCCACCCCCTAATCAGTTTCAGTATCAACACCAGAATCAATACCCTCCTCCTTATCAAAACCAAATGCCCTTGTATGGTAATATGAACCAGAACTTTGTGAACCCTCATGGAGGGCATGGACTAATAAATATGGAAAAAATGAGGCAGTTTGATTTTTCAGGAATGATGGTGTATCCATATCCCATCCCAAATGAAATCAGGACAGCAATACCAAAGTTCACAGGAAGTAATGCAGTTTCAGGTGAGGCTCATTGCAAAGCATTTGATGCAGTAATTGAGGATTTTGGTTTGCCATATGAGGATGTCAAGATCAGGTTGTTTATGCAGTCATTAATAGAAGATGCGAGAGACTGGTTTAGAACGTTGCCTGATGCATCTATTAGAAATCTTGCAGAATTCAAAGAAATGTTCCTGGAACAATATGGAGACCATAATAGTCCTGAGTTTGCTTTACATGAAATCATCAGCATTAAGAAAGAGCAAAATGAATCAGTAATTGACTTTAACAAAAGATTCAATAGGGTTTTGAACAAAATCCCTAATAGGATGAAACCAGTACCTGAAGTGAGCATTCTGTACTATATCAATGCTTATGACAGCAAAACAAACTATGAGTTGAGAACCAGAAACCCAAGAGATCTCCGAGATGTTATGAAAGATGCCATTGTTATAGAGAACAATAGAAAGGCTGCTGGTAAGATTGGAAAAAGAGAGGATGCAAGATTGTACAATCCTAAAGCACCCAAGGCCAATAGGGATGAAGATAAGCTTGACAAAGTTTTAAATGCCCTGAAAGATTTATCTGTAAGAGTAAACAAAACAGAGAAGCAGCAATACTACCGTCCTGAGAGACCTAGACTACATGACATGCCTTACAACACTACATGGAAGGATGGAAAACCGATAGAAAGGAACCATAGAGACAATCAACAAATTCCAGATCCTTTAAAAAGAGCAGTAAATTATACTCAAGACGATGACATGTGGTGCTATGCTTGCAATATGCCACACGCTTCCTCTTTGTGTGCAGTAGCAAAAGGGTTGCAAGAGGAGGAGGATAGCTATGAAAATCATGTGGATGATTCAACTATTAATATGATGTCATTTAGTCAGGAAGGAAGGTCGGACTCTATAAATATTGATCAGTGCTCTGTTTTACCTGTGACCACCAGCAAAAATGAAAGTGTCAAACTCAGAGTCCCTACTGAAGAAGAGAAAAGAAAAATTACAGCTTATGCTGTTGCACAAGCAAAAAGGACTTATGACTTAAGAAACAGGATGGTGAACCCAGAACAAGGTAAACCTGCTAGTCTTTTCATGAGAGAAAACAATGAAGCATTTAAGCGAATGAATAAGGCAACTAAGACTAAGCAAGATGATAATCAGGGTCCTGATGTTCAAAAGAAAGAAACGGTAAAAACTCTTTCATCACAGCAATCTACCTCGTTTGATATCTCAGCTGCACTAACACAATTAAAAGTCTCTGTCCCATTAATGGAAATCATGAGGTTTCCTGAATATAGGGAAAAAACTTTGGAAATGATTTCAGGTGTCCAAGAAGGGAAGGTTAATGAAAAGAAACGAGAAGTCCCAACAGGTGGCAGTAATGAACAAATGGCTCCAGTTATATACTTAGGGTCCACTATAACTAAAAATCCAACACAAGTAGACCCATTTTACCTCACTTTGGTGATAAACAACAAAAGGGTAAAAAATTGTATGATTGATTCGGGAGCAGCCATAAACGTCATGCCTGTTGGGGTGATGAAAGAATTAGGATTGGAAGTTGATACTACCTTTGGGAAATGCTATGCCATGGACAATAGATCAGTCCCAGTGGTTGGTATCATGAAGAATGTAGAGTTCAGATTAGCAGCCTGTCCAGAAGCATCATATAAAACAGATATCACGGTGGTAGATGTTCCACCAAACTATGGAATGTTGTTGTCTAGACAATGGTCGAATATGATTGGTGGATATGTGCAGCTGGATTTGTCTTATGCTACGATTCCAATAAATGGACAGGAAATAAAAATTGACAGGGAGCCTCGGTCCACATATATCATAGAAGACATGGAAGGAGCAGTGAACCAGGTATGTTTTTTACAAACTGATATGGACAACTTCCAGGTACAGCTGACAAAACCTAAATTTAAAGAGTGGATCCCCATTGAGTCATGTCTAACTGAAAATGATGGTCAGATATGGAAGATGTTCTTTGATGGGTCTTGCAGCAAAGAAGGGAGTGGGGCTGGAATCCTTTTTATTTCACCTACAGGAGAAACTTACAAATATTCTTTCAAGTTGTTATTTGAATGTACAAACAACATTGCTGAATATGAAGCCCTACTCACTGGTCTTAACATAGCAGTCAAACATGGAATCAAGTTGATAAGTGTCTTTGGTGATTCAGAACTAATAGTCTCACAAGTAAAGGAGAGATATGCCTCGAAGCATTTAAGGCTGAAACAGTACAGGAATGCTGTATGGGATACCATGGAGCTTTTTGATGCTTTTCAGATAACCTGGATAGATAGATCAAAGAACATCATGGCAGATTTTCTAGCAAATATTGCACTAAAAGGCAATGATATAACGCTAACTGGGATATCTGAAGTGGAGATGAAAGTGAGACCATCTGTTCCTGACAACTTGTATAATTGGCAAGTGTTTCAAGATGACGCAGATCTGTTGAACTTCTTACAGTGTGCTGATCATTATCAGGCTCAAGCTATAAATTTTAATGACTTTGTGGAACAAACTAAAGGTAAGGAAACCTTATTTGGACATGAAATTATACAACTAAAGTCAAATAAATTACCAAGAGGCCTGGTAGCATTAGAGAGAACTTTTAATGCTCAAGATGTAATTGAGACCAAAGGGTCAGCTGTTAAAGAAAGTGATGTTGAACAAATCAATCTAGGAAATGAAGAAGCTCCCAAGAATGTTTTTATTGGGAAAAAATTGACTCCTACTATGAGGCAACAACTGGTAGTCTTGTTAAAAAGATATAAACATGTGTTTGCATGGTCCTATGAGGATCTCAAAGCTTACAGGGAAGATCTCTTTCAACATGAGATACCACTTAAGCCAGAAGCTAAGCCATTTAGGCAAAAACAGAGACCAATTAATCCTACATTGCTACCAAAAATGAGAGAAGAAATTATAAAGATGAAAGATGCAGGAATAATAGAACCATGCAGATATTCCACTTGGGTTTCTAACTTGGTACCAGTCAGGAAGAAAAATGGGGATATTAGATTATGTGTAGATTTTAGGAATTTAAACATATCGTCTTTAAAGGATAACTATCCATTGCCAAACATGGATAATATGCTGCAGAAGGTAACAGGGTGTGAGTTGCTGTCCATGATGGATGGATTTTCGGGTTACAATCAGGTGAAAGTTAGAGAAACTGAAAAATATAAAACAGCCTTCACAACTCCATGGGGCACTTATGTCTATGCACGTATGCCATTTGGATTGACCAATGCTGGAGCTACTTTTCAAAGGGCAATGGATGTGGCTTTTGCAGAATTGATTGACATAATCATGGTAGTATACCAAGATGATCTGACTGCGTACTCGAAGAAAGCTGATGATCACTGTGAACACCTTGAGAAGATATTTAAAAGAGCCTTAGAATATGGAATTTCCTTGAATCCCAAGAAATGTCACTTTGGTGTTGAAGAGGGAAAACTACTTGGACACATAGTATCCAAGGAGGGGGTGAGAATTGACCCTGAAAGGGTAGCAGCTATTAATGAGGTTCCCATCCCCCGAACTATCAAAGCCATTCAGTCATTTCTGGGACAAATTAATTTTGTGAGAAGGTTCATTTTGAATTTCGCAGACATAGTGAAACCTATAGTAAGGATGTTGAAGAAAGAGGCAAAAATTGACTGGACTGAAGATGCAATTGATTCCTTTGTGGCTATTAAAAGAGCAATTTCTGAGGCACCAGTACTAATTTCCCCAGATTTTGGCAAACCATTTATGATATTTTCATTTGCCTCTTGTCATACTATAGCAGCAGTGTTGTTACAGAAAAATTCAGAGGGATATGAGCAGCCCATTGCATACTTTAGCAAGTCTTTAAGCCCTTCAGAAGTAAAATATGAGATAAATGAAAAATAGGCCTATGCTCTGGTCAAAGCAGTAAAACAATTCAGGCCATACCTAGTAGGGGCCGAAGTTATTGCTTATGTTCCCAATGCAGCAGTAAAAGATATCTTCAGACAAACTGAGGTCACGGGCAAAAGATGCAAATGGATCAATCAGATATAAGAATTTGACATTGAGCTTAAGATTTCACAGGTTATCAAAGGACAAGGATTGGCCAAACTCATGACAGGAACTGAAATTGAAGGGTCTGATGTGAATCAGGTTGGATGGGAAGAAGCTAATTTCAGTATTGAGAAAACATCATGGTACACTGATATCATATATTACCTTAAGCACTTAAAGTGTCCAGATGCTATGACCGATAGTCAGAAGAGAGCTTTGAAGTTAAAATCAGCAAGGTATGTGATTGTAAATGGGGACTTATACTGGAAAAACAGAGATGGGATATTGCTATTGTGTCTGGACAACTACCAGGCAGGCAAGGTTCTTCATGAAATGCATGATGGGGTTTGTGGTGGCCATTTCTCAGCTAAGACTACAGCACATAAAATATTGAGAGCCGGATATTATTGGCCATGTGTCTTCAATGATTCCTATAGATATGTCAGAAAATGCGAAGCTTGTCAAAAATTCTCAAGCAAAACTAAGTATCAAGGATCACTCCCGTTGAGGCCAATGTTGACTGAGGAACCATTCCAACAGTGGGGAATTGACTTTATAGGGGAAATATCAGAAAAATCCAGTGGAGGACACAGATGGATATTGGTTGCTACAGATTATTTTACCAAATGGGTGGAGGCAATACCTACCAAACAGGCCACTAGCAAGGTGGTGATAAAATTCTTAATGGAGAACATTATTACTAGGTTTGGTGTTCCTGCAAGAATCATCTCGGATAATGGCATGTCTTTTAGATCAGAGGAATTCAACAATTTCTGTGATGAATATGGCATTAAGATATCACATTCTTCTCCTTATCACCCCCAGGGGAATGGGCAGGCTGAATCAAGCAACAAGAACATCCTGAAGATCATTAAAAAGATGCTGGGGCAGAACAAAAAAGCATGGGACTCAAAGTTGAATCTTGCATTATGGGCAGACAGGATAACTGTGAAAAGATCCACAGGAAAATCTCCATTTGAATTGGTTTATGGCAAAAGGGCCAGACTACCTTTGGATAATCTTCTACCTGTACATAGATTTATGATTCAAGAGGAAATAGATGTTGAAGATCCATCACAAGAAAGAATAATGCAGCTAGTAGAACTTGATGAAGTCAGGGCAGAAGCTCAAAGGCAAAATATCAGGATTCAGAATCAAATGAAGAGGTTGTATGACAAGAGGACATCTCACAGGAAATTTTGTGTAGGAGACTGGGTTTTAATGTGGAATGCCAGGAGTCAAGACAAAGGCAAGCATGGTAAATTTGAAGCCTTATGGATCGGCCCATATGTGATCATAGACAAAGGGGGGGAGGATTCTTATTTGCTCCAAAACGCGACAGGGGAGGTCCAGGAATTGCCAGTACATGGGCAGTTCTTAAAGAACTTCTTCTCCTGAAGCACTCCGCATCACCTGTACAGTAGGGTAGGATCCGTTTCCATTGTAAATACCATCATGTCTACGAAACCAGAGATTCTGGATTCTTGAAGGCATAGTTCAGAATGCCTCCATCCTCAGTCAGAGCCGCTGTTGAGCACTATTTTTTAAAAAAGAAAAAAATATAATAAAAATAAAAAAATAATACTATATGTTTCCATAAGCATGAAGACTAATGGATATTTCGGCCAGTAAGCTGTGTCGAGCACTGCAGGAGAGGTTTCATCGAAAGAGCGTTTTCATCGACACAGGGCATATAAAGCGCTAAGCAAAGGTGTTTCGGTAAGAAGTTACCTTCGATGAACGCAAGAAACCCCTCATCGATACCCCATGTTTCATCGAAAAGGATAAAAGCAAAAGGCGAAAAGACAAAAGGTGATTTCGAAGAAATATCGTTACCGAGGAAACTCAAGAGGCATTCATCGAAAAGCAAGTCTCATCGATGAACGTGGTGTCGAACAAAAGAAAGGCTGTTTCATCGATAAAAAAGGATATCGATGAAAAGGGGGATATCGATGAACACTCATAAGCCTTCATCGAAGAAAGAAACTCATCGAAAGTATGGCATCGATGAAACTCACGAGCAATTTGTCGAAAAGGGAGACCATCGATGAAAAAGTAATTTCGATGAGTCTTAAAAGCGGCTTCTCGACGTAAGTTTTTCACCGAAACAGTATTATCGAAGAAAGTGAGCTTTCGATGGAAGATTCGAACACTCGGCCGAAGGCAAGGGTTTCATCGATAATTTGAAACGCGCGCACTTTGAGCGGACTGTACTTCCCGCGAAGGAATTAAAGGCCCAGTTGAAAAGTGTCACATCTGCAATTAAATTTAAAACACTTGAGTAGCCGTTACAGATGCAGGATATTAACTATACACAAGTTGCCCATTCAATTACAGTTAAGCCGAGTGAATTTTCGTAAGAATCAGATCGATGCTAAGAGATTGAAAGCTGTGAAGAACTTGCAGAGATTTGCAAACGATAACCAGAAGAGTTGAGCATTTTACCAAGTAAGTGTTGTCTCTCTTATTTACTGTAACTATGGAACCTTCGTCTTCTTCTTCTAAAAAGAGTAGGAAAGGAAAAGAGTTAAACCCTGAAGAGAAGCCCAAGAGGCAGAAGAAAGAAGGGAGAGCTTTGACTCAGGACTTATTAGACCAGTGTCCATCGTCTAGTGTAAGGTCTAAGAAGATTAAAAGTGAAGAAGAAGGGTTGGAGGACAAATTTGAAAATCTAGGAGACATTTGGACTGAGATAAGAGGGCATGAGTTATTTTTGTTTGGTTACAAAAGAAGGGATGCACCCGAACCCATTAGTAATCTGTGGAAGAAGAACTTAGGCAAGTTAGTAGTTCCAAATGTATTTGTAGACGTAGAATTAATGAAAGCACTGGTAAATTGCTACAACCCGAGAACTAAAACCATATGTGATTACAGAGGGAATACATTAGTAGTAATCAACAAGCAGACTATTGATATGGTTTTTGATCTAGACTGGGAAGTCGAGGAAAGCATCGATATGAAGAAACTCTCACAGGAATTCTTTAGTCTGGAAAATATCTACAGGACTTGGAGGCTACCTGTCCACAGACCAAAAGTGGGTGGGTCATTTGTTCAGTTTGGCAAAAGTGACAAGGTGCCATTTGATGTCAACCACTTCCATCCATATTTCAAGTATACGTATTATACTGCAGCCCAAGTACTAGGCATAGAGGCTCATCCACTCATGGATGTTGGGATTATGGTTTTGTGTGCTGATATTCAATCAAAAGACCCTAGGTCATTTGATTTTGCTACTTATGTTGCGGATACCTTGAATCATGGGCTGGAAAAAATGAAAGGAGACCTTGTGAATGTTCACTTTTCATTATACTCCATGTTAATGCATATTCTTCTTTATTGTGGACAAGAAATTAACTTCTGGCCAGATGAGTTCAGCATCAGGTCTTATGATAAGAATGGTCTGAAGAAGCCGGTTCAGTTGTGGGTATCAGCATGGGACCAGAGGTTTATGAACAACCAATATTGGCATTTTCAAGAATACTTTGTGAAACCTCTCAGTGCAGCTTTTGGACAACGCAGGGATTATACTTTGTCCCCTGAAATTAAGAGGTTCCTCAGGCCAAAGGATTTTTCTCCAGAATCACAGATTGAACACAATTGGGGTGATTGGTATTGCCATGATAATCACACGGAGATAAGGGTATTTGGATATGAAGGGCAACCACACATGCTTCCAATTACGGTGCCAGACAGAGTGGCTAGCTTGGAGATTATAAGGCAATTGTCTATTGCCAGTGCTAAACATTTAACTGACTTTGGTAAACAATCTATTGTTCCAGGTCTATTAGTTTTCTCTGATTTCATTGTCAAAAGTTCAAAGAGTTATCATTTATTACAGAATAAATTAAATTACTATGGCATGACTCTGGGTGAGCCTAGGGAGAGTTTTGATCCCGAAGGATATATAAAAGCTGCCAGAGCCTCACAGAAACTCAAAGCTGGGATACATATGGCCAAAATGCCAGACGACCTAATTAAAAACCTTGAGCGAGAGGAGGCCAAAGTTTTGAAAGGAAAGAGTGAGTTAGTCTGGGAGGCCTACAAATGGAAAAGGGCAAGGGGAATGATAGATGGAGACCTAATTGGAAATCTCCAAGATCCTCTGGAGGTAGCTAAAAGACTGCTTCAACATGAAGCTGAAATTATGCACAGAGTTCCTTCACAATTCCTTCGCTTCATTAATACTGAAAGAGACAATCAGCCCCTAGCTCACATGTCACCAAAATCAACCGCCAGTAGTATCCCACCTGATTCTCCTCGAGAGGATTATCCTCCAGGTTTCGAAACAGAAATGAACATGGACACAGGAGAAATCAACATCAAAGATGTTGTTGACATAAGAATGACTGAGCATGAGGACTTTATTGCTGATGATGGATTCGCCTCCTCTAGGGAATTCCTCTCATTTCTATATCAATACAAAGGGGCTCATGTCAAACGAAGCATGGCTGGAAAACCAGAGGAAGAACAGATGAAGAGATTACAGGATGAAATTGATGTCCTCATGAAAGATATGACTCCTGAAAAGGGGAGGAAACTATTAAAAGAGGCCGGTGTGATCATCTTCTCTGGTTGGGATATCAATTCAGCACTCTTATTTGATGGTTTTTTGAAGAAGCAAGATTTGAATCAGCAGGTATTGCCCCAGGAGGTAGATAAACTTTTCCTAGGCTCTGGATATGATCCAGACAAGAAGGCTCTCCTACAGTGGGCACTATATCCAAAAGGGAAGAGGCCAATCATTGTGGATATAGAAGAAACCTTTGGGCACCTCATGGTTCATCAGGTTGGAAAGACCGATCCTAGGGTCACTGCGAAGCTCAATCTAGATGTTGCAAGATTGAACTTGGACCAGACAGAGTTTCTGGTCAGAGAAAACATTACATACAAGGGATTATATGAAAAATCCAAGGAGGAAAACCAGAAGCTGCAAGCAAAGGTATTGCAATTAGAAACGGGTACTCCTATCAGCGAATACACCTCATACCCTGCAGGACGCAGCTTGGATGACGTCTCTGATGCCCTGTACTGGAAATATCAGGCGGAGAAGGCCAATAAACGCGCAGACAATATCCAGCAAAAAATGGACAAATTGGTCAATGACATCATAGGACATCGGTTTAACACCATGCTCTTACAGGTCGAACCATATTGGATAGTTTACAATGGAACCATGAAAGCGCTAACAGAGCATGAGCGGTTAAGAGCACGATTGCAGGGGGTGCTAAGCAATGACGATTCCATGACGCCAGAGGAAAAGGCTGAGGGTAACGCATATATGGATAGTCATGTCAAATTCGAAGATATGCTGAGAAGAGATCTAAAAGAATTAGATGATGAAAGACCCGTTGGAATGCCTTCTGTCTACAAGGAAGGAGAGGTAATAACCTTGGAGGATTTGCGAAAGGAGCTTGTCAGCGTCAAGGATTGGGCCTTGTCAGAAATTGATCGGAGTAAGGATATGGCCCCTACCGTCAACCAGATGATATTCAAGTACCTGACGCTAGGGGATGAATTAAAAAAGCAAACGCTTCGAATCAAAACATTCAAAAACGATGATTACATTCATCATTTGGGACTTTTGAATCTCTTTTTGCTTAAGTCTAGAAACACTCGAGTTGACGACTAATATTTTGAAAAGACGTGTCTCTTCATGAAAAGCTTGCGTCCTCATATATATATGAGAATGTTTTTGTAATGTAGAGGAGAGAGGATTAGATTAGGATTATGAGCAAAAGAACAACAGCCTGTAAGTCTTCATGTATGAACTTCAATGGAATACAAATCTTGATCAATTGTTTCCCTGCATATGCGTTGTGGATTATTTCATTTTCTTTTGGCAATCGTCTGTGATATTATCTGATAAAGATAGGGTTATTCATATTCTTAAGATCAAATCTATGCTTTATGTTATAATGTTGTAACAAAAGTTTTGCTTGCGGATTGTAATTGTTCCCTGCAAAGCTTAATTGACTGGTCCCTTAAGGGTAGGGTTAAATTCACTCAATCAGCACATAATGTAAGCATTCATTTGGTTTTGAAAGAAATAGTAACTGACAGGTTCATAAGGGATGAGTTAAAAAACTGTCTCACAGATTCGCACTATAAGCCCTGAAGAAAATTGTAATGACTCTGTAACCCATGCAATAAAGAAGGCACTGGCTTAAATCTCAAGTCATACTCATCGTTTATTTTCACAATTAGTTATTTTGATAGCTACAGGAGTAATTAAGAAACACAAAGCGAAATAACAACCTTGAACTCGTCTGCAATATCTCCATTCAAGGAATTCATGCCATTTCAAGATCAGGAGATATCAGAATAGGATAACATATCTGCTATAAAAAGCACTGTTTATTGGAGACATTCAGTGAATAGGTATACCCGCCTAGGTCCTGCAGAGCCTAAAGAGAGAGAGTTAGTAACTAATAGGTTCACTCTATAAGTTGGCCAAGTCAATTGGAGGGTTTGATCATAGGAGTTGGCATTGCCTTAGAACCCATCCAATCTGTTGATTTGAGACCCAACAGGAGGTACATGGGAGGACACAAGAGGCATGAGAGAAGTTTGTAACCTTGATGAATAGACTAAAGTGTCCATAGGCATCCCCATCCTTCAAAGGATAATTTAGACTTACTATATGATTTACAAAGAAAAACCCAGTAGTATCAATATTAGGGACAAAGGTCTACTAGAGCATAGTAGGGGCCATAGGGTAGTCACATTTGACTTTCATCAACACAAGGATATTTTAGGTATGAGAGACTATAGGGCTATCAAGCTAGGCCTTCTATGACACAACAACCTTTTAGGGGAGAATCTAGTGTTTTTAGTAATTAGGATTTTCTAATTATGGTGGGGCCTAGCCAACATAGGGTTATATGAGAGGCACATGTTATGTATATGTTAGTATCAGACAGAGAGTGCCTACAAGGTTTTAGAGTAGGTGGACACCATCCTAGGATGTCAAAGTAGATAATTGATATGTGGGTCTTTACCCTCCCAAGCACACAAAGGTCAAAGGAAGATTCACTACTCCAACACTCACTTTTTGTGATAGTCTCAAGCACTTAGGACAGTCACTCCTTTCATGGCCATTCTTCTTCACACAACACTCTCTAACATTAATTATGATGATAGTGTTAAGTTTTGATACTAAATGTAAAGTTCTGATGCCAATAGCTAACAAGATGAGGGGGGGGGGGTGAATCATACAAACTTAGTAATCCATAAAATCAACAGATTAAACCTTGGTAACTTATACTTCAGCAATATAACCAAAAACTACTAAACATGCAAACTCATAAACCCATAGTCATCATCACACATATAACACCAGATTTAATGTGGAAACCCAAATAGGGAAAAACCACTGTGGGATTTCGGGCCCACTAAGAAATATACTCTTCTAGAGTATGCTCGATTAAAAGCAAATCCTATTAAAGATTACAAACACATTGCTAGATGTGACCTGGTAAAGGGATTTCCCTTAGATCTATTAGGATCTTCACTTTGTTAGAAGTGACATTGTCAAAGGATTTCAAAAACTCATTTAGAATGTTACCTTGCTAGAGGGTTTACAAACAAGACTGTTAAGTCCACTCGGTTAAGAGATTTTCTGTCACTTACAAAATAACAGTAATAAAAATATATCTGCAACTTCACATCTAAAATGCTAAAGCAGATTCTTATTTGCTCAAAACAATCTTGTCATAGGACTTATCTTGTCCTTCTGCTGGGCTCTCTACTCTGTTATTCAAACAAGTCTTCAAGCTTATGTGCTCAGTAATCACTATGTAGCATCCCTATGCTTACACTTGCCTGCATACATTGTTTATCAACAATTCCTTATTTATAAACAATTTGCTAACCACTTAATCTCCTTGATCACATTTCCCATGATCAATCTTAGCCATCAGATCTTCAATCTTGACTAGGTTCAATACATCCTTTGATCTGAAAATGTTTTACCTTGCCTAGGGACTTGCATTCCTTTCTTGGACTTGCACAAGGTTATTGCGGTTCAATCTGTACTATAGATCTTCATGCCGATCTTCTATTGCCATAGATCCTTAACAAACTTCATGCACAACATACCAATCATTTATACATCTCTAGCTAATCATTGTCCTTCATTTAATAATGCTTGTATTCATCCAATGCGCTCTATTATAACTCGGTTGCAACTCAGTAAATACTAAACTGTACTCGGTAGACATTCCACCTTCATTAACCGATATTGATAACCTTAGGGTTTACCGACTAGGTTCTTTGTTCGGTGACATAGTATAGTATTAACCTTACAATCAACAACATATGTAGGATATCAACACAATCTAAACATCATGATCTCATCATTGTCTAAGTGAGTAATAGTTACCCATTGAATAACTTATTCCTCCTCTTTCTTATCACATTCTTTCTGTGTCTTTTACTGACATCTTAATTCTCTTCAAATCAATCTTCTCAAGATATGGCAACATCATACTGAAACAAAAAATCAATTTCTTGACATCAATGACAAAATAATGTTATAAAGATAGTTACCATCCTTTTTCAGGTATATCAATAATCTTCAACAACCTTCTCAATATCCTTAATGAATATCAACAATCTTTCCTTCTATTGAAATGCCAACAATCTCCCCCTTTGGCATTGATGGAAAAACCAACTGGTAAATGGTAATACCAACAAGATATTCAAATTGATTCAGATTCAGATTGCTATTAGACTTCTCTTGTTATCTTTGAGCTATTTAAAATCTCCTGAAGTCTTCTCCTTTTTGTAGTCTTCTCCCCCTGTCATTAGCCTTCTATTATCTTCTGTTGTCTTCAGTAATCTTCTTCATTTAGGACTTTACCAGTCAATCAACCATTTAGTCTTCTCCCCATTTGACAATAATGCCAAAAAGTAAAAGAACTAAATCATGATTTCTTCCTTTGTGAAGGGATTTTCCTTGCTATGTATCATCTCAGTCTCTGTCAGAGCAACTTGTCTCTATTCACTATTTCCTACACACCTTTAGAAAACCTTCTAAAGTGCATAAATTAGCATCAATCCACACATAACATTCTATAGATTCATTGAATTGATTCTTTCACTGAACGCTGTTAGTGAGTAGAAGATAGGGGTGTAGCGTCGTAAATTGTACGCACTTGCTAGGGTGGTACAATTTCACACCTAGTTTAGCACCCACCTTGGCGCATTTTGCATTTTGCATTGCATTTCCCCTTTAGCACTTAATTAATTAAATTAATTAGGTCTAAGGTCCTATTTTATCATCTCCCATATCATAAAGTTGGGCCCTTTCATTAAAGTGTGCCCCTTTCATTTTATTCTTCCAATACATCATTTAATCAAAAACCCTAATTAGGTCCTATTTTGAACTTGGGGGCTTGATTTTGGGGGTCAAAACATCTTGAAATCACCTCTAACTTTGGGATTCTCTCTAAAATCATCATATCTGACGGCCCTGAAAATTTGGTGAAAAGTTGTCGGGACCATGGCGCCCGTGCAACATGGTCCCGGACATTTTTCTCGAAATTTTGGGAGCACGATCCAATCATAAAATAAATCTTAACCCCAAGAAATTGGCGGGATATTCAATCTCTAGGTCGGCCAAAATACGAATTTACAACCTAGGGTTTCATACATAAAAGCTCTCTTTCCTCATTGGAAAGGATGGGATTTTTTGGCTTTCAAGGACCTTCTATGCAGCGAAAGAGCAGATCTTTGAAGACTTCAACAACATTCAACATTCCTCTATCAAGCACTTATCAAATTCATTCATCCACTTAGGGCTTGGAAGACATTGAAGAACAATAGGAAATTACCGACTGAAGATTGGCTTGTACTCCTCCCTTGAGGGTTGGGTATGATTTCATGTTGTTTTCATGTCTTTGCATAAGCTTTGATACATCATTTATTCATGCTTTAGATCACATTGCATCTTGATTTAGAGCATTTACATTATCATTTACAAGCAATTAGGGTTTACTTTCTAGGTTGCTCTAGTTTGCTTTCTTGCATTTTGGACCTTGCACACACACTAGGTCTGCACACACAATACATTTTACAAAACAACTTGGCTATTCGTGGAGGTGGAAATCACCGAAGCAGGGGTTTGACTAAGGCAAAACCCTATATAGCCGCCCCTCCCCCTTTTCAGATATTATTGCAGGTTTCGGGATTCGGATGACGCCGCGGGACACAGATCCGGATTGAGAAGGCTGAGGCAGAACCCTGTGTGAAATTGCAGCTCAAAAGACCAGGACAGGGGCGCTGGGCGCCCTGGTCCCTGGGACAGAGGCGTTGGGCGCCCTGGTCCTCCGGATAGATAGCTTTCTGACGACTTTCCGACAGTGTTTCAGGGTGCAGAATAGTGGTTTCCGGTGCAGTTTTCAGGACAGTGGCGCCCGCGCCCCCGTCCCGAACATTTTCAGTCCGATTTCGACTCCGGGTACATATCTGCATTCTTATTTTATCCTTACACTTACAGCTGTTCATTGTTTAATCTCAATTCCGCAATGTTGTTATTAGTTCATACTTGCATTTTGAGATTAGGGTTTGAACTTGCATTACTTGATCTTACAATTTCAACAAGGGAATAGAAATCCTAATAGATATCCCGTGGCTCTCTCTTTCACCAAAAAGAAGTAGCCAATTGTGCAATATCTCTAGGCTCTTTCATATTCCGTAATGTGTGTCAAAAGGTAGGATTAGGGCATGTTAACCTAGTCTCGCTTTTTCCCCTACACATTTTGGTGAACCTGACGTGAATCTATCATTGCTTCCCCTTGCATTGCATTTGTTAGATCTAGATCTAGATTTAGTGTGTTTTCATTTCATTTTCATTAAAAAGAAAAAAAAAAAAGTGTGTTTCTTTGCATTGTGTGTTGAAATTTTATGCAATTTCAAAATGTTAGATTTTTATTTGCAAGATGATCATATTTGTGATGATTATGAGTTAGATGAAGCTTTAGATGAATTTTTGAAACCTAAATATACCAAACCTTCATTTTACCAAAAACTCATAAACCTTGTTACTATGCCATTTAGATGTGATGAGAAAGATAAGTCAAATGGTTCCTCTCAAGGGTACATTCCTATCAACTCTTCCACTGAATCTAGTAACATGGTTGTGTTCAATAATCCCCTCTATGAGGAAATATCTCCTTTTGAATCAAAAGATAAACCTTTTAATAGATATGATCATGCTTTGTGGGATGATGCCCTTGATGCCTTTGTGTCTCCTAAAAAATGCTCCCTTCATGAGGATCCTTGTGTGCAAGAAGATGACATTATCCCTACATTTCCTAGTGATGGCCTTTCCTTTTCCAACAAAATTCCCACTAGAGATGATGAATTAATGATAAATTCTTACCCTTCTCCTAAAGTTTGTCTTACCCATAAGCATCCCTTAGAGAAAGAAGATGAAATAATAAGCAATTTCCTTAATTCTCTCTCCCCTAAAGATCATATTGAACATATTTTGAGGAAAGAGGATGAGTTTAACACATTTATTGATGCTTTCCCTCCTAAGGATGAAGAATTAATAAACAATGTTATCTCCTCTCCCGAAATTGACAATACTTTAAACATTCCTTTCAACAACCTCACTATTTGGGATGAACCATTAGAAGAAGGTATAGATTATTCTCTACCCCTAGCCAAAGGGGATGAAATAAAGATTGGAAACTCCCTTGATAGTTTCTCCCCTTCCTTGAATCTCAATTATTCTCCCTCTAAAAATAAGGCATCTCCCTCTCCTCAACTTGGTTCTACTCATAAGGAAACCCTAGTTCAAAGCAAGATGGTTAACATTTCTTTCAAAGATCTCCCTCTCAAAAGTGAGACTTTAGAGAGTAGTGTTGATCCTTCTCCTAGAGAGTTTATTCCCCATGTAGATCCTATGATGATAGAGGATGATATGACCTTTCCTCTTCCTACTAGAACATCAATGCTTACCCCTTGTCTCTCTCCTAAAATTGATTTAATCCGTGATAAGATTGTAGTGCAAGAGAAGACTATCAATAATTCTTCCAACACTTTTGTTCATTCCTCTAAACCATCCTCAATCAATTTGATACATGTGAATGAGACACCTAACAAACCTCTCTTCACTGTCCAAAGTGCTTGTCCTTCTCAAAATTCTCAACCTTTAAATAAGCCTATCTTAGTGGTTCAAGGTGGTTATGCTAATGATTCTTTTTGCACTCCTAAGAAACCTATTATTACTGTGCAAGGAGGTTATTCTTCTAAGAGCCCTTATGAGTATGCTAAGCAACTGACTAGAGAGAGTTATCATGCGGTTGCTCATACCTATAACACAAGAAACAATAGGCAACCTAGTCCTCCTCCAGTTATCCCCACTTCACTTCCTCCTTCCCAACCTATTCTTCCTCAAGCACCTCGTATTTCACAAATGCTTAGTAAGGACTATGATCTCATAGAACAACTTAAAGCTACCCCTGCTAAGATATCCCTTTGGGATTTGATCCAAACTTCTTCTGCTCATCATGGAATGTTACAAGATGCCTTGAAAGATTTGAATGTTCCTCCACCTAATACATCTAGTAATATAGTGTCTTTGGTTAACTCTGTGATGAATCCTAAAGCTCAAATTGTGTTTACCCAAGATGAGTTGCCTACTAGTGAAATTCAACAACAATATGATCCCTTGATGATTGTGGTTATCATAAATGACACTGCTATAAGACGAACACTGGTAGATAATGGCTCTGGCCTTAATGTGTGTAGCATTAATCTATTGCATAAGATGAATGTGGATACATCCCTTATTGAGCCTGACTCTCATCCCATTCGTGGCTTTGATAATGTGGCTAAGTCTTCATTAGGTATTATCACCTTACCCGTCACAGTGGGACCTGTTACTTTGCCTACTCCTATCCATGTTATGTCGGGAAATTTAACATACAACTTGTTATTAGGGAGACCCTGGATTCACAGTATGCAAGTTGTCCCCTCTACATTGCATAGACAAGTTAAATTTATTTATAACAATAAGACATATACCTTGATAGGTGATACTAAACTTCAGGCTTGTTTGCAAACATCTACTTCCAAAGGGAGTTCTTCTAAGCCTTCCTCTTCTACTGATGACTCGTTAAACAAGATACCTATGGATGAATCATCACCCTCTGATAATCAAAATTCTTTGGATGAGCCTAAAGCTCCTGAAGAAGATCCTTCTGGACTTGAGTCTACACATGAAAAGGCTTTTGATCCTGAGAAGGTTCTCGCGGAAGACGATTGGGGATCTCTTGATTTTAATCCCACCTTTGTAGGTGAATATAGGGTTCCTCCTAGAGATCTTAAAGGTAAAAAGAAGGAAGAAACTAGAGATCAATCAGTCTTACCTGAATCTATGAGCAATAATTTTGTGGCTGCTTCTCAAACTTCTTCTCCTCACACCTCTAATTATGAAGAGTTTGATTCTTTGTCTTATGAAAAACCACCTTCTCTTCCTGAAATGGCTGATCGTTATGCTCGTGGTTTTCGCATTTTTGCTAAGCATGGGTATCATGGAAATGGTTGTGGCGCTCATGAACAAGGGATAAAAGTTCCTCTAGAGACTAATTTTCACAATTATGCCTTTGGACTTGGCTATAATCCCTGCAAACGCACTAAAGCATCTAAAAGACCATCTCTCAATGTGAATGCTATATTTAGTAGTGATGATGATCTCACTTCAACTAAATCATCTTCTACTTCTATCAACTCTCATTCCCCTCATAAGGAAATCTTGGCAATGAACAAATCTCTTTATGAATCCCCTCAAATTTCTAAATCCACTTATGAATCTTTATCTCCTATTCATCATAAAGTCCTTTCCTCCAGGGATAAGGCTCTAATAAATTACACTCATCCCTCTTCTAAGAGTTCTTGTGACTTTTCTTCTTCAATTTTATACATGTTTTTGATCTCACTTATAGTTGAGCATTTAGCATGTCATATTCAAATACCTCATTCAATCTATCATGTTTTTAAATAACATTAATGGCTATTATGTTGCTCATCATTATGTGACATTGGTAGCTCATTTACTGGGGGCTCATTGTCATTCATGATGGTACAATGTCAAGTGCAATCATTTTTTTTTTTTTTTTTGAAGCAACATAATAGCCTAATTTTCTTGTTCCTATGGGGACAAGAGCGATTTCATATATCTCTTCTTTTGCTTATGTCCAAATCTCTCCCTAGAAGATTGTGTAAGTCCTTCTCATTGAGGCAATGATCTTTCCTTATTTTTATCTAAGGATCCACTTTTTCCTATTTTGTGGATGGTGTGAACTTTATTACTTGATGTTATTCCTTGTAGGCATTTGTTGTTTGTTCAAGGATTCTCTCTTACAAGAGGTGTAAGTCCTTGACTACAACCTCTTTTGCACTTGGTAAAATACATCTATAATGAATTCACTTTCCTAATTGCGTTAAAAGGAGTGTCATCCTTCATTAAGAATCACTTTCACCTCGCAAAAGAAGGAAGTATTGCATTCTTATTCTCTTCTTTGTCTTATTCTAGAAGATGTTATATTTGTCTAACTCATGGATCACCAATGTGTGTATTCATGCCTTTTTTTCCTTTCTTTTTCTTCTCTTTGCATTTTGTTTCCATGTACATCCTTCATCTTGTGTTAGAGAACTCTCAAATCCTCACACTCTTTGTTGTGTTGAAATTGAGATTTAGTCCTCTTTCTAACCAAATGATTCTCCATTAGTTTTTGATCTCATATCAAATCTTCTTGTGAGCATTTGTCATCAATATTCTTTAACAATTCGAAGTGGTAAACATGATACCCTGTTTCAACTCACTAAAATTAGCAAGCCGAAATAGGGGGGGCATATAGCTACCCTCAAATTTTCATCACCTTCCTTAGTAAGCATTAGGTGATTTTGTGATCTAACGTGTGTTTTGTAGGGTGTGGTTCCTAACTGTGTACTGTAGATACCGCTGGGGGCTTCGTTCGACAGACTTATGGATATATCCTTTTTCAAATAATGTTTACTTTTCTGTACTTTAGCTTGCATATGCACGTAGTGTTCATATGACCGCTAAAGTGGGGCCTAAATGTAGCATCGTAAATTGTACGCACTTGCTAGGGTGGTACAATTTCACACCTAGTTTAGCACCCGCCTTGGCGCATTTTGCATTTTGCATTGCATTTCCCCTTTAGCACTTAATTAATTAAATTAATTAGGTCTAAGGTCCTATTTTATCATCTCCCATATCATAAAGTTGGGCCCTTTCATTAAAGTGTGCCCCTTTCATTTTATTCTTCCAATACATCATTTAATCAAAAACCCTAATTAGGTCCTATTTTGAACTTGGGGGCTTGATTTCGGGGGTCAAAACATCTTGAAATCACCTCTAACTTCGGGATTCTCTCTAAAATCATCATATCTGATGGCCCTGAAAATTTGGTGAAAAGTTGTCAGGACCATGGCGCCCGTGCAACATGGTCCCGGACATTTTTCCCGAAATTTTGGGAGCACGATCCAATCATAAAATAAAGCTTAACCCCAAGAAATTGGTGGGATATTCAATCTCTAGGTCGGCCAAAATACGAATTTACAACCTAGGGTTTCATACATAAAAGCTCTCTTTCCTCATTGGAAAGGATGGGATTTTTTGGTTTTCAAGGACCTTCTATGCAGCGAAAGAGCAGATCTTTGAAGACTTCAACAACATTCAACATTCCTCTATCAAGCACTTATCAAATTCATTCATCCACTTAGGGCTTGGAAGACATTGAAGAACAATAGGAAATTACCGACTGAAGATTGGCTTGTACTCCTCCCTTGAGGGTTGGGTATGATTTCATGTTGTTTTCATGTCTTTGCATAAGCTTTGATACATCATTTATTCATGCTTTAGATCACATTGCATCTTGATTTAGAGCATTTACATTATCATTTACAAGCAATTAGGGTTTACTTTCTAGGTTGCTCTAGTTTGCTTTCTTGCATTTTGGACCTTGCACACACACTAGGTCTGCACACACAATACATTTTACAAAACAACTTGGCTATTCATGGAGGTGGAAATCACCGAAGCGGGGGTTTGACTAAGGCAAAACCCTATATAGCCACCCCTCCCCCTTTTCAGATATTATTGCAGGTTTCGGGATTCGGACGACGCCGCGGGACACAGATCCGGAGAGAGAAGGCTGAGGTAGAACCCTATGTGAAATTGCAGCTCAGAAGACCAGGACAGGGGCGATGGGTGCCCTGGTCCTGCCAGGACAGGGGCGTTGGGCGCCCTGGTCCCTGGGACAGAGGCGCTGGGCGCCCTGCTCCTCCGGACAGACAGCTTTCCGACGACTTTCCGACAGTGTTTCAGGGTGCAGAACAGTGGTTTCCGGTGCAGTTTTCAGGACAGTGGCGCCCGCGCCCCCGTCCCGAACATTTTCAGTCCGATTTCGACTCCAGGTACATATCTGCATTCTTATTTTATCCTTACACTTACAGCTGTTCATTGTTTAATCTCAATTCTGCAATCTTGTTATTAGTTCATACTTGCATTTTGAGATTAGGGTTTGAACTTGCATTACTTGATCTTACAATTTCAACAAGGGAATAGAAATCCTAATAGATATCCTGTGGCTCTCTCTTTCACCAAAAGGAAGTAGCCAATTGTGCGATATCTCTAGGCTCTTTCGTATTCCGTAATGTGTGTCAAAAGGTAGGATTAGGGCATGTTAACCTAGTCTCGCTTTTTCCCCTACACAAGGGGTAGGACCCCTAACTTACTTCTGAGATACTCAAAAGTGTCCCTTGGTAGTGGCTTTGTGAAAATGTCTGCTAATTGCTCCTTGGAACTGATATATTCTAGCACAACTTTCTTCTCTTGAACTTCTTCTCTGAGATAATGATACTTTATAGAGATATGCTTGGTCTTAGAGTGCATTACAAGATTCTTTGAAATGTCAATGGCACTCATATTATCACAAAATATAGTTACTAGCTCGGTAACTTTCTCATTTATACCTTCCAACAGTTGTTTGATCTAGGCTATATTGGTACAATTCAATGCTACAACAACATATTCAGCTTCTGCTATTGACTGTGAAATACATCCTTGTTTCTTGCTAAGCCAACTTACTAGTCTTTCTCCCAAAAAGAAAGCTCCACCACTTGTGCTTTTCCTGTCATCAATGTTGCCTACACAATCAACATTAGTATAAACTTTTAAATCAAAATGATTTCTCTTTTCATATACTAAACCATAATCTTCAGTGCCTGTTAGGTATCTGAAAATTCTTTTGATTGCTATCATATGGGTTTCCTTGGGATCTGCAGAGAATCTTGCAACAATACCTATTGCATGTTCTATATCGGTCTAATATGGACAACATATTGCAACTTTAAAATCATAGATCGGTAAAGTGTCTCATCAACAGATGCAAATTCATCATTCTTTGATAGTTTACAGTTAGTAGTCATAGGAGTACTTACTGGTTTAGAATCCTCCATTCCAAATTTCTTCAAGATTTCCTTTATGTACTTGGATTGAGTAATGAAAATCTCATCTTTCATTTGCAGTATCTATAAACCTATAAAATACTTTATCTCACCGATTAATGGCATCTCAAATTCTTTGCATATTTCATTTCCAAAGTTCTTGCATAAGGATTCATTACCACAAAAAATAATATCATCAACAAATATGGTTGAGATCAGTATTCCATTGTCGTCATTATTCTTCATGTACATATTGTTGTTTTCACTTGTCCTTACAAAACTAATCTTGATCAAATAAGAGTGTAGTCTCTCATACCATGCTCTAGGTGCTTGTTTCAGACCATATAAAGCTTTGTTCAATTTGCATACCTGATCTTTACTCTTGTCTTCAACAAATCCTTCAAGTTGTTCAATGTAAACTTCTTCTTCTAGTATACCATTCAAAAATGCAGATTTAACATCCATTTGATATACCTTGAAATTTTTGAAAGCAGCATATGCCAACAATGTTCTTACTCCCTCAAGTCTAGCCATAGGTGCAAAATTCTCACCATAATCTATTCCTTCTTCTTGAGCATAACCTTTACAAACTAGTCTTGCTTTGTTCCGAATGATCTCACCTTTTTCATTTAGCTTGTTTTTGAAAATCCACTTAGTACCGATTACATTTTTGTCCTTCGGTCTTGGGATCAGTGTCCATGTGTCATTCTTCTTGATTTGATCAATCTCTTCTATCATAGCATTTACCCAATCTTCACTGTTAAATGCCTCTTTTACTATTCTCGGTTCAAATTCAGATATCAAACATGTGTTTTGTCTCAGTTTGTTCCTTGTCATCACTAGATCATCCTTATCTCCTATAATCTGACTTGATGCATGATGTCTTCTGACATATTTGGCTAATATAGGCTCGGTAGACTCTGTATGATCTTCTTCATCACTTGGTAACTGGGCATTATCTTCATTTTCTTCAGTAGCTTTCTCGATAGGACTTCTTGGTTGAACATTAACAAATTCTTCATAATCTTCTAGTTCTTTGGAATTTCCTTCATCAATTTTCACATTTGTACTTTCTACTATTTTGTTAGATGATTTGATCAGACATTTAAATGCTTTACTTCTAGAAAAATAACCAAGAAATGTTCCTTCTTCACTTTTCTGATCAAACTTTCCATTTCTGTCATCTTTGTGAACATAGCATCTACTTCCAAAGATTTTAAAATAACTTACATTAGGTTTCTTGTCATACCAAATCTCATATGGTGTCTTCATAGTTCCTTTCTTCAGTTGAACTTGATTCAGGGTGTAAACTGTAGTGCTGATTACTTCTCTCCAAAATGTTTGAGGTACCCTCTTTTCTATCATCAGGGTTCTGGCACAATCAACAATTGATCTATTTCTTCTCTCGGCTATCCCATTTTGCTAAGGTGTTCTCGGTGCAGATACTTGGCTTTTTATACCATGATCATTGCAGAATAGGTTAAATTCATCAGAAAAGAATTCTCCTCCTCTATTAGATCTAAGACATTTAAGTTGTCTTCCTGTTTCATTTTCAACTCTTCCCTTGTACCATTTAAACATTTGAAAAGCTTCTGATTTTTCTTTTAAAAACATAACAAACATCATCCTTGAGTAATCATCCACAAATAATATGAAATATTTATCACCATAATAACTTTAAACTTTCATAGGACCACAAAGATCAGTGTGTACTAGATCTAAAATTCCTTTAGAAGTGTAGGACTTACTTGTAAAGCTTGATCTTGTCATCTAACCCATCTGGCATCCTTGGCATATAGCATTCTTAGGTTTTTCAAGACTTCGTAGACCTCTTACTTGGTGCTTCTTACTTATTTTGATCAAACTATCAAAATTTACATGACAAAACCTTTTATGCCATAACCAGGTATCATCTATCTTTGCATAAAGACACTTGTTCTGAGTTGAGTCAAGATGAAATGTATTACTTTTTGTTTGTCTCCTGGTAGGAGCTAACTTTCCATGCTTGTCATGAACTTTGACAATTCCTTTCTGAAATTCTATTCGATATCTTGTATTGTTTGGTTGTGCTACACTCAACAAATTGTATTTCAATCCTTCAACCCATTATACATCATCACATTTAGCTTTGTCAAGAAGTGTTATAGATCCTTTACCTTTCACCAAACATGGTGCATCATTACCAAATCTTACATAGCCTCCATCATAGACTTCTAATTTAACAAACTTGTGTTTATTACCTGTCATGTGATGTGACCATCCATTGTCTATGATCCAAGAATCATTATTATTTATGTGAGATATTAGGGTTTTTTCTTCATACCTTTCTTCATCAAATCCATCTTTAATAGCCACATAAACAACTTCCTCAGTATCAGTTTCATCAGATTTATCATCATTGGATTCCTCATCAGCTACTAGGCATGTCTTTCTATCTCTTCTTTTGAAGTCTCGGTGTCCTCTATATTGGTTGTCTTTTTGCCTGTTATCTCAGTATTCTCTCTTTTCACTAGATTCTTTATCAGGGCAGTTAGAAGCCATATGTCCTATTTTATCACAATTGAAACATTTTAAAGGTAGCTTTCCTTTATACTTACCTTTTCCTCTCGGTAACCTTTTGGCTAATAGTGCTTCAAACTCTTCTTGCTTCTTGATTTCCTCATATAGTTTGTGTACTTCTTCCATGTTCTTGCGAAATCTTTCAGTTGCTCCATTGCAATTCCCTTCAGAGTACTTACTCATTCTATCATTGTAATCATCAGATTCACCAATATGAAAAGAACTGAATGCAGATTCTACTTTATTTACTGAAGACCCACTATTATCAAAATTACTTAACTCAAATGCATGTAGCTTACCAATAGTAGCATCCAAATAAACTGGCATGTTTGGTACAAACCTTAGTTCATTGATTGCAGAGACTCGAATGGCATAAGAAAGTAGAAGGGTTCTTAACAACTTACTTGTTATATCCTTTTCTTCAATAGTTCCTCCTACTCCTTTAATTTGATTGATAGTCTCCTTTAGCCTTGTACTATATTGGGTTATGTTCTCACCTTCATTCATTCTCATGGATTCAAGTTGTCCTCTTAGACTATCTACTTTTTCTCTTTGAACATGTTCATCATTGCCATACACAAATATGAGCTTAGTCCACATTGCCTTTGCATCATTACAACCTTCTAGGTCATTAAACTCTGAGTCGGTCAATGCTGATGTTATTTCAATCATAGCTTGGATATGTTCTTGCTTTGCCTTTATCTCTTCCAAGGTCATTGGATTGGTGCTCGGTGGAATGTAATCATTCTCCAAATAGTATGTTGCATATTCTCCAATTCCTGATAAGTGCAGCTTCATCCTTTTCTGCCATGTGGAGAAACTTGACTTGTTCAGCTTTGGTGCATCCCTTTTATACATCTTTGGATCTTTGCCTCAAGTACCTTTAAACTTTTTCTTTCGGAGTCCAAAGCTCTGATACCAATTGTTAAGTTCTGATACTAAATTTAAAGTTCTAATGCCAATAGCTAACAGGATGAGAGGGGGGGGGGTGAATCATACAAACTTAATAATCCATAAAATCAATAGATTCAACCTCGGTAACTTATACTTCAGAAATATAACCAAAAACTGCTAAACATGCAAACTCATAAACACATAATCATCATCACACATATAACACCGGATTTAACGTGGAAACCCAAATAGGGAAAAACCATTGTGAGATTTTGGACCCAGTAAGAAATATACTCTTCTAGAGTATGCTCGGTTAAAAGCAAATCTTGTTAAAGATTACAAACACATTGCTAGATGTGACCCAATTAAGGGATTTCCCTCAGATCTGTTAGGATCTTCACTTTGTTAGAAGTGACCTTGTCAGATGATTTCAAACACTCATTTAGAATGTTACCTTGCTAGAGGGTTTACAAATAATATTGTTAAGTCCACTTGGTTAAGAGATTTTCTGTCACTTACAAAATAACAATAATAAAAATATATCTGCAACTTCACATCTAAAATGCTAAAGCAGATTCTTATTTTCTCAAAACAATCTTGTCATAGGACTTATCTTGTCCCTCTGCTGGGCTCTCTACTCTGTTATTCAAACAGGTCTTCAAGCTTCTGTGTTCGGTAATCACTATGTAGCATCCCTATGCTTACACTTGCCTGCATACATTGTTTATCAATAATTCCTTATTTATAAACAATTTGCTAACTGCTTAATCTCCTTGATCACATTTCCCATGATCAATCTTAGCCATAAAATCTTCAATCTTGACTAGGTTCAATGCATCCTTTGATCTAAAAATGTTTTACCTTGCCTAGGGACTTGCATTCCTTTCTTGGAACTTGCACAAGGTTATTGTGGTTCAATCTGCGCTATAGATCTTCATGTTGATCTTCTATTGTCATAGATCCTTAACAAAATTCATGCATGGCATACCAATCATTTATACATCTCTAGTTAATCAGTGTCCTTCATTTAATAATGCTTGTATTCATCCAATGTGCTCTATCATAACTCGGTTGCAACTCAGTAAATACTAAACTTTACTCGGTAGACATTCCGCCTTCATTAACCGATATCAATAACCTTAGGGTTTATTGACTAGGTTCCTTAGGGTTTACCAACTAGGTTCTTTGCTCGGTGACATAGTATAGTATTAATCTTACAATCAACAACATATGTAGGAATTTAACACAATCTAAACATCGTGATCTCATCATTGTCTAACTCGGTAATAGTTGCCCATTGAATAACTTATTCGTCCTCTTTCTTATCACATTCTTTCTATGTCTTTTACCGACGTCTTAACTCTCTTCAAATCAATCTTCTCAAGATATGGCAACATCATACTGAATCATAAAATCAATTTCTTGATATCAATGACAAAATAATGTTATAAAGATAGTTATCATCCTTTTTCAGTTATATCAATAATCTTCAACAACCTTCTCAATATCCTTAATGAATATCAACAATCTTTATTTCTATTTAAATGCCAATAGATAGTGTACCTCCTTAAACCTTCCACCAACACCTAACTCAATACCAAACTCTTTCCCAATCTCGCTAATGGACTAATTAACTCAACTCATTGTGAAATTATGACAGTCAATGCAAAATTTAGGACAGTAGTAATTAGGAACTTCTAATTATTATGGGGCCTACCTAACATAGGGTTATATGAGACAAGGGTATGTTCAATAGTGATTTCTCCTCTACAACCTTTGCCAGTTTGTGCGAAAATGAGAGCTTGACAACATTCTTTCATTTTTAACTAGCTAAATTTTTCAAGAATTTTATCTCTAGATTTAATATTTCTTTTCTTGCATGAATCTATTAATTTTGAGATAACAAGTCTTGCCTTCATGAATTGATCCTAGTTTATCCCTTTAACCCTGATTAATTTATTTAGAGTGTTTAGTTCTATTTTAATCCTTTCTTTTACAATTAAATATTATTAAAAAATTGTATTATTGTTCCAAATTTTGTGGATATTTAGGAGACACAAATAAAATATAAATGTAATCATTCCATATTTTTGTAGGAGATATTGGAATGAGACTAATAGGAAGAGTAGTAAACATGAGTCACAATGAGCACTTTAGAGTAAATCTAAACATTATAAGGAAGAGTAGCTTGGAAAAATAGAAGTGTAACTTATTTTCCAATATGCAAGATTATTACTTGGGAAAGAATCTTGAAAGAGGATTGAAAAGATTCCTTGAGCTAACATTGTCTCACTTGTCCAAAATTATGAGGAAGGATTCATTAATGAAATGGTCATTAACAAGATGGAGAGAATAATAATTAGGAAGAGATAGATTTCACATGCTACTAGGTGACTAGATTGGAGAGAAACTAGAGTCAAATCATTTAGCTTGGCCATGACACATATTCTTAGAATAGATGCCAACCTTGGTGAATGGAATGAATATCCCAAACAATTAATGAATGGTGAGACAAGTAGAGGCATCTATAAATTTTGTTTTGAATAAAATAAAGAAAAAATGGGACTAAAACCAAGGGAAATGCACATGGAAAGGATATGATTAAAATCAAAATAAATAGTTAGAAGATAATATTAGTTAACTAAAGGATATTCCACTTGATTATTTGGTATATCATAACTATTTTGACAAATTTGGAAACCACTAGAGTTACCTTTTGCTTCTGTAGATGAGGCATTCATTCCTGTTGAAGTTGTGATAGCTTATTTGCCTCTTTATAGATAACAAATTATCCATACGAATTATCATATATACTTGTAACCTCCATCCCAAACCACCTATTTCACTCTTCTTCCTTTGTGTACCTCTTTTATTCTTCCATTACCTCTTTGCTTACCTAAATTCAATCCAAAACATAGTGTATATAGCATAAAAAAAATTCCATATTTGATTAATATTATCCACAACATATCGAAAAGACAAATACCACACTTATTGTGTCATCAACCAAAAATAATTTACTTACATATTCAATTAGTTCAATAATGGAGAAACATCCATGCGGTTCTCTACACATGTCCTCGAAGGTTCAAGAAATACTTATCCTCTATTAGTCCAAACTTTAAATCACTTTCCATGCATGAAAATAATTGCAACCATACACAATTTCCCACCCAATAGATTCTCTCAAACTAGTTTACTATCTTAACATAGGGTCAAGGAAAAGCGGGCCAAAATAGGAATCCAAGTGTCTTAAAATCCTTCAAGACCATAATGGTGAGGATTGAATTTCTTTCTTTAGTGGTATCTTTCTCTAGATTAATTAGTTGGGGATTCTATTAGGACCTTTTCCTAATTTAAAAAAAAATATAAAGATTACATCCCTAAATATGCATTCATAATAGAATAAATTTCTGCAATATTGAGACTAAATTCATAATAGATTTATAGTGATGAATAAAGAAATATTTAAGATTCTAAAAAAATTGATGTTTTCTTTTTCCCAACCGTCATTGGATATTGGGTGATCTTTGAGGCATTATGTCAAACAGTTCATGTGCCTTATCTAAGCTTACACATTTTGCATGCATGTGTACCTAGGCAGTTGCACTACAACATCTATACTCACTAATCACATTTGGTTGGAAGTTTCTAAATCCATTTCAAACACATTTTGTGCATATCCTGCAATCATAGCATTCCATTAGATTGCGTTTCTTTGATGCATCTCACGAAACAGTTCATGCGCTTTCATGTCTATACTTCCACATTTTCCAAAAATGTCAAACAGAGCATTTCCAACCATAAGTATTTGATATTAATTGCCCTTACCTTCTGCTTTGATGGAAGCCCATACTTTGTTCCAAAGCTCCCATTTTGGCACAGGTAGAGAGTACGTTGGAAAATAAAACTGATCGAAATGGAAATCTATTTGTTGTATTGATTGCATTGTGAGGACGCTTATGTATTTCATCAACAACATAAAGCAGGAAAGGACATGAGAATATCTCCTCGGAGAGGTATTCTATGACAGCTGCGAGGTAGATGAGAGTTTCTTATGCCATTTTCTTTGTTCTATGCAGTCAAATGTGGGAACACTATTTGAATTCAAATGCTAATGGTGATTGTCTTTTTAACGAAAATAGACGGGAATGGACGTCAAGGGAAGGAATGGGCCCACAACACACCTAAGCAGTCAAAGCTTAGTGTGTGTTGTTTAAGTCTGCCCCCTTAAGACATCATAATTGATTGGCTCTTCACTCCTAAGACCTTTAAAAGTCTTTAATGGCTTCATTGAGTCCTTTGGTCTTCCAAATGCACGTACACCAACTTGAATTCTCCTTCAATGCTTGATTGCCTGTTCACTTGGAGTTGATTTGATTTTATAATTAAGAGATCACTTGAATTGTAGGTAGACCCCTTCAAATGATAGGGTAGGCTTCCTTTTATACCTAATATATGTCTTGAAAACATTTTATCCTTATGGCTTTAAATTAAAGTACTTTATCTTCTATCTAGTATTGGTGGAGCAGAGGTTACATTGCATCGTCCTAGGATACATATTTCTGTAGATACAACACAAGTTAAATGTATCCCAGGTCGATGCAAAGCAACCTCTGCTCTAGAGATCACTAGAAAATAGAGAAAGAGCTTTAATTTAATGCCATTAGGATAAAAGTCTTTAATCAAGACAGATAAATGGTATGCAACTGGACCTATTTGGAATGCATTACCCAAACACCGCAATCGATCAGTCACCTTTGAAAAGAAAGTGGTATGATGAAATATTTAGGCATAAAATAGATGAAATTCACTCCATACTACTGCTGCACAATATTTTGGTCAATGATATTTTTAAAATAGTAAAGGAAGGTGTATGGAACAACCAATTCTTATCATTATAAACAATGAATATTTTAAGATCCTTTTATGATATGTAAGTTGAGAATATTTTATGAAAGGTCCCTAAATGAATACACTATAAACTAATTTTAATATACCTTGAAGTGTGCAATATGGAAGGTTTGTATTCTTAATCTCCTGCCCATTTCTTAATTTAAAAGATGATATCTTTATTAAATATCTCCTCTATTAAATATCTTTATTAACTTGATTTCTCCTTCAATTCTTGATGAATGCTTGATTGCCTATTCACTTGGAATTGAATTGATTTTATAATTAAGAGATCACTTGAATTGTAGGTAAACCCCTTAAAATGACAAGGTAGGCTTCCTTTTATACCTAATATATGTCTTCAAAGCATTTCATCCTGATGGCTTTAAATTAAAGTACTTTCTCTTCTATCTGGTATTGGTGGAGTAGAGGTTGAATTGCATCATCCTACGATACATATTTCCATAGATACAACACAAGTTAAATGTATCCCAGGTTGATGCAAAGCAACCTTTGCTCCAAAGATCACCAGAAAATAGAGAAAGAACTTTAATTTAATCCCATCAGGATAAAAGTCTTTAATCAAGACAGATAAAATTTGAGTTTGATTGTCATCATTTACTTTGCCAAATTCTTCACACGTAACTCCTGAATCAATTTCCTACTCACAAGAATTTTATTATGTCTCAAATATAGGAAAACAGAAGGCTTCAAATAGAAAACTTGTACATGCAACTAAATCCATTGACTAATCAGAAGAACAAAATTAAGAAATGGTTTGATCATCTGAGAGATGTTGTAGACTTGCAACTCACTAGCTACTTATTTTTTGCAGGTAAGAATTTTTTTTTTTGGTTATGGTCATGGTGTTTATAGGGAGACATTTACAAATTTATATCTATTTTCACTATTTAATGGTTTATGGGTTTGTAATGGTAATTTAATGTTCTTTCATATTTTTGTATATATTCTTTATAATAGCCTATTATATTGATTTGTTCTATTATGCATAATGGTGTGGGTCAGACGGCTTTGTCGTCAGTGCATGAAAGCATTGAACGAGTTCTACTTTTAAAAATTACATGAAACATTTTTAATTTATTTGATTCAGTGTTATTTGCAAAAAATGATTATCAATGATGTTTCCTTTCTCCAAGAATTGTCTAGGATCTTTTTGTCAAATAATATGTAACATCGAATGACTAAATCTTTTCATTACAAATGCTTATTTTATTTAATTATTATCTGAGCATGAATTAAAAATTTTATCTGTATGGAAGCAGAACATACAAGCTGAAGAGTCATGTGCAAGCAAATTTCCTAAAAGAAAGCAAGCAGGCATTATCTTGAATGACATGGAAAAAAGCTCATCAGCTACCTAGAAGAGAGCAATTGGAGAATGACAGAGGAAAGTGTTTAAGGGTGATAAATAGATAGAGAGTATGCAATACAAACAAACAATGTTTGGAGTGTCTGATGTGACATCTCTAATTTATGTCCGGAGGGATTAACTGGTTTTGGAGTTCTTGCAAAACCTATTGGGCCACGCTTGGAGGAAATCAATGTGTTCATGCAAGGAACACCTTTTTTCTATTATGAGAATGATTCTTTTACACTAAGGGATATTTGGAAGTCAATATCCAAAAACTTCTATAGTGTGGAACCAAAGTTGGCGGACTCGAAGTAATTTCCAGCTTTCAGAAGACCAAGAGGTTATGTACACAATCTCCCAATAGAAGGGCGATTTCAAGCATTACCTCTCCCCCCCATGACTATTCAGGAAGCACTTCCTCAGAGAAAGGACTATTGATGTCCATGGGATCAAAGAAAAAAATTGAAGCATAGACTCTAGACAATGTGGTGGTGTCCTTCGTGAAGAACTCTGCACTATAATTGAAAATTCACGAGGGAAACTGCAAGATAGTGAAGAGAAATACAATCTTGAAAAGTGGGAAGAATGGATCTTGGTTTGGGTGGGGCCAAGTCAGGTGGCTCCTCTAGAGGTTGATAAGATAGAAATCATATTAGGATTTGAAAAAGATCACACTCGTGGAACTTCATGTGCGAGTGATCGATTGCGGTGTTTGGGTAATGCATTCCAAATAGATACAGTTGCATTCCAAATGGGTAATGTCTTGATTAAGGACATTTATCCTAATGGCATGCAACTGTATCTATTTGGAATGCATTACCTAAATACCACAATTGATCACTTACACATGAAGTTCCATGAGTGTGATCTTTCAAATCCTAATATGATTTATATCTCGTCAACCTCTAGAGGAGCCACCTGACTTGGCCCCACCCAAACCAAGATCCATTATTCCCACTTTTCAAGATTGTATTTCTCTTCACTATCTTGTAGTTTCCCTCATGAATTTTCAATTATAGTGTAGAGTTCTTCACGAAGGACACCACCACATCATCTAGAGTCTATGCTTCAATTTTTTTCCTTGATCCCATGGAGGCCAATAGTCCTTTGTTTGAGGAAGTGCTTCCTGAATAGTCATAGGGGGGAGAGGTAATGCTTGAAATCTCCCTTCTATTGGGAGATTGTGTACATAACCTCTTGGTCTTCTGAAAGCTGACAATTATACTTCGAGTCCGCCAACTCTGGTTCAACACTATAGAAATTTTTGGATATTGACTTCCAAATATCCCTCGGTGCAAAAGCATCATTCTCATAATAGAAAAAACGTGCTCCTTGCATGAACATATTGATTTCCTCCAAAGCATGGCCCAATAGGTTTCATAGGAACTCCAAAACTAGTTAGTCCCTCTGGATATAAATTAGAGATGTCACATCAGAGACTCCAAACATTGTTTGTTTGTATTGCATACTCTCTATCTATTTATCACACTTTAAAACTTTCCTCTGCTTTTCTCCAATTGCTCTCTTCTAGGCAGCTGATAAGCTTGTTTCCATGTCATTCAAGATAATGCCTGCTTGCTTTCTTTTAGGAAATTTGCTTGCACATGACTCTAAAGCTTGTATGTTCTGCTTTTGTACAGATATAAATTTTAATTCACGCTTAGATAATAATTAAAAAAATAAGCATTTGTAAAGAAAAAATTTAGCCATTCGATGTTACATATTATCTGACAGAAAGATCCTAGACAATACTTGGAGAAAGGAAACATCATTGATAATCAATTTTTGCAAATAACACTTAATCAAATAAATGAAAAATGTTTAATGTAATTTTTAAAAATAGAAATTGTTCAATGCTTTCATTCACTGACGGCAAAGCCGTTTGACCCACATCATCTCTCACCATCGAAATTCCGACGATAACTAATGGAATGTCCAACAAGGATGTTGTATATCTGACATCACTACCATGTTGGACGGTCATCGAGGAGCAATCATAACATCCATCAGAAATCTGATGAAAATCTGCCGATATAGCCACCGTTGGGGGAGTTCATAACAACGTCGGACGACCGATGCAAATGGCATTGTTGGAAACCCTAACGATGAGTTTTCCATAGTAAAGTTTGTCGAAAGCCCGATGTTTGGTCGTCGCAAATCCAACAATTAGCCGTCGGAAATTAGGCCCAAATGTACTAGTGAAACTTAGTTTGCCTAAGACCATTGACCAATCAAATAAATTCATTGGAAAAGAAGCTTACAAAAAAAGAATGGAGATAAAAATGAAGTCTGATTTAGACTTGCTTCTTAAGGACACAACTCCCCAAAGCTTTCTAGAATTCATCCAACCATTTACAACTCTAAATTCGGTCTTGGATGAAACAGTGATGTCTAGTCAATCTTCTAAATATGGAATGTTAACAAAGTTGCAGTTGACTTTCCATAGTTTACAAAATATTGACCTTCCATCAGACGAAGAGTGGAGCACCCTACAAAAACTGACACAAAAATCTTAAGAATCATAGTATGTATTGCACAATTTTCTTCTTTTACTCTTAATTTCAAGGTTTTATTTCTTTTTTGTTTGGAATTTGGCATCGCTTCAAATAACTCTGTTTTGTGAATAGAAAAAAACCAACACTCGCTATTGCTATTTTGCTAACCCAACCTATGAATCTATGATGCATAGTGCAAAACTTTAGTTAGTAAATTTGTATTCTCAAATTCTCCCTTGCTTTAACATTTATGCATTTCTCTATTTCTGATTACTAGGTTTTAGGCACTGCTATTATCTATATTTAATTTGTCATGGCGTGAATTAATATTTAATTTTGAACTCTATTTTTTGAATAGGAGACATCAGACATGTAGCAGATGTTAAATTTCTAATATGGTCTATCATGGCCTTATAAATCTATGTTGAGTTTGTGATTTTGATGTTGAGTCTTCACATGTTGAAAACTTGCAATTTGACGTGAAGCTATTGTTGCTCCCTTGTTTCTATAAAAGGGAATTCGGGGTCATTTGTAAAGGGTTCTGAAACTTTGTATTCTCTTTTGCATGGACATTGGTGAATCACACAAGAGTTGTTTCTCTCTTGTTTCTATAAAAGGGAATTCAGGGTCATTTGCAAAGGTTTCTGAAAATTTGTATTCACTTTTGCAATTTGCATGGAGAATAACATAGATTGGTGTATTACTATTGAATGAATTGTATCATATGGCTATATTTTGAAAGAATTAATGATTATCTAAGTTCTCGACATGTGTATTACTATTGAATGAATTGTATCATATGGTTCTGAAATGTAACACACAAATTTGAGACTCAAACATGTCTAAATAAACAATAAACATCTCTATATCAATAAACACATTATGGTCTTTTTTTTATTATTCTATTTTAAATCTGGAAATAGAATGTTGAAAAATACAATAACAAATCAATATTAAATTCTAATTGCAAAAAGTAATATGGTTTTTTAATATGAATGATGAGATATAGTAATAATATTAATAAATACCAATCTCTTACAGTTGCCATTCATCCTCATCAAATTCAGAGCTTTCTTGATTCTTGTCTGTGGTTTCTTCACTTTGAGTCTACATACCTTCGTTCAACTGCATCTCAATGCTACCAGTAGGTCCAGTACATGAGTCAATAGTCCCACTGGCACTTTGCTTTGAAGTGTTTCCCAAACCTCTTCTTTCACATTTGGACCTCTAGATTTGCAGTGCCCTCTCGTAAGGAAAAGTGTGGACGTCATACCTAGATGTATAGAGCCTCAAGAAATTTTCCAAATTTTTATCTAGTTTGTTTCTTAGATTTGATTTTAGGAACCCCAAAGCACTGAAAACTCTCTCATCTTCCACCAAACCCAATATAATGGTAAGACATAAATCAACAAGCTTCAAATATTCTGGCATTGAATCATGCAACACTGAGTTCTCAGCTATAGTTTTCCAAAGCCTTGTTACGGATCCCTCTTCGCAGGGGTTCTCCATTTTTCCATATTGTTCTCTCATAATGTATGCAAAATGAGATGATTGCTCTCAAAGATGAGTTTCATCTAATATTCCATTTATAGTTACTCCATTCAATTCTCTGGATATGCAAAATTGTTTTATCAAAATCAGTAGCTTACTTCAAAAATCAGATGCAATATTGAGGCTCCATTAATGAGGAAACACAATAGACATGGCTTCGAGAAGGTTTTTAGGAGGGAATCTGCTTCTAATTTGTGAGGAAATATCATACTCAATTTTCTTCACAGAAGTAGTTATAGTTTCAATAATTTTGTCGAAATCTTCCCTTGTAACTCTTGCTAGTTGCTTCCTGGGGTGCTTTACTAGTTCCTCGGGGTCGATCATGGCATAGAAGTGCATTGGTATCTAAAATCCCCATACATTGGCACATACCTCCCCATCAGCACCAATTTGCAAAAATTTATTAGGATTGTTCAAATCTGTGAGTGTCTGCCATTTAACAAATTTTTCATCAGATAGTGTTGGTTGATTTTGATAGAGATTGTTGAGGGTAACGCATGTCATCTTATGCAGCGTAGCATATTCTGCAATATATAGATCTCTTGTTTGGGTAGCCTTCATAATATTCTTCATTTCCTCTAGCATGGGGAGAAGAGATGCTAAAGTTAAGAGTGTCTCTAAATTACTTAACCTCCGAAGAAGGTCAAGAAATTTTGGTTGATCTGATTCATCGCAAGTTGTGTGAAATAGTCCAATCAAGGATGGATATTCTGAAAACACTCGATGCACTGGACCATCCAAAGAGATCCATCTGGTATCATTATCCTTGAGAAGTTTGTTCCCATCAATTATTCCATCAGCAAAGTGTTGAAATTCCATAAATCGCTTGGGACTTCGATAGAAGTGTGAGTAGAGCTCTCTAATTAAAATTTCAATTTTTTTAACCAAAGCAAACTTTCTCACAATTCCAAAAGCTAGAATCATTGTGAGCCATGCAGTGAATTGCAGTAATGTACGATGCAAATGAAGTTTCAATCTTTGTACAAAGATTGTTCCTGTGACCTTGCATTACTGAAGTTCCATCCGCTCCAACACAAACCAATTTTTTGGCTACCATCATCTCATCCATACCTCCATATTCAATTAAACTTCTCTTTACTAGTTGAAATAAATTTTCCACTGTCGCACTCTCCTTCATTTTAGCAACAGATAGTAGATGAGGTTGGTGGGTATGATTCTCTATAGTATAAACATGCATGCATACCCATGAAGTATTGTCTACTATCGTAACTTCATCTAAAGAAAATGCAATAAAGTTTGACTCTCTTATTTTTTCCTTTACATCTTCTTTTTCAACCTCAGCAAGACAACTTGCCCATTCCCATACTGTTTACTGACCAATGTCTATTAAGATAGTTAGGAACTTTCAAAAAGTGTAATAAACCACTAATTGATGGGAAATTTGTCATAGCACACCCTCTGCTCAAAATATAAAAAACAATTCTTAACTGAACAACTTTTCCCAGTTGTTCTATTTGCATTGCTTTTCTAGAACTAGCTTCAATAGAACCATAAACTTCAGCAGGCTTTGTCTGTATTTTCTAATGAAAATAATACTCTTCGGCATTCCTCACATGCTTACATTCCTCCTTTGTTTTCCATCTTATCACTGATTTTTCAACCCCGTCTATCATTTGTTTTTCATAAACTTTACCCATATGCTTTTCTATGGTGTCATATTTTAGCTACAATCTAATTTCCTTGTTATGTTTCCAAGTGCAAATCTTACACCTACATTCTATTGGAGTCTCGCCTTCAATTGGATTCTCCACTGGTTCAATGAGTGGATACTTTGATGCCCAATTAATTTGAAAATTCATCACTAACATATCCCACTCCCGATCCTTTTTTGATTCTGGTTCACCCTTTTTTGATATGGCTTTTCTTTTCCCCTTTCGTGCATTATCATCAATGGCATTATCACCCAAGTTGATTATATCATTCCGGCTAACTTGGGCATCTACCAAATAATCTTCTTCAAGATCATCCTGATCTGAGATATCAAGTTCACCGCCATCTTCAACATGCGGTGTAGGTGGCAAATTTTGTACTTGTACTTGTGATGATGTACCTTCCTGATTTTCACCACAATCTTTTCCAATGCCAAAGTACGAAGACAACGTTCTTCTTTTTGTTGGCCTCTCATGGCCTTCCCCACATTCAGCTTTCCTACCCCTCTTCCTGTTTGACATCTCCAATGAAATAAAGGCTTCCAAAAGAATATCAATTTGTTGAAGAAGCAATAATAGACTATAATGTATAATATGTGTTTCATTGCCCCTACGACCTATAATGTAGATGTTTGGGGTTTGAATGTCCCCCCTGAGTCCTAACTACTTGGCACTGACAAGTTGCCATTGAATAAAAATGAACTCAACAATGCAAACAAATATAGATAAATTTAGAATAATATTATAACACATCAAAAATATGATCGCTCACCTTTAGGTCACTAGCAGTCGCCAATGCAGTCAACAACAATGATTTTCCTTGGTCTAAAACTTCACTATTGATCAGAATTCAAAGCCTAGAACCCACCAGATTGTGTTGAGATAGATATGATCTTTGCATGTATTTATACCGATCCTTATATGGCGAATTTCATGGGAATTTTATATGGTATACAAATATTTGGCGAATCCCACATAACTAAAACATGACTTATGTAATTTTTGAGGTGATTATAGGTCGTCCAAATATGACTTATGTAATTTTTGAGGTGATTATAGGTCATCCAAATAATTGGAAAATACAATATAGTTGGCGAAAGTTGGGGTGAATGGAGACACACATCGGCAAGATGTCGGGCGGATTGGGTCCTCCTAGCTAACAAATCTTCACATGCCTATAGGAAAATTAAGGTTGTCTATTAAGGCAACCTCAGAGACTGTAGGCGAAAAAATTAAATTTACCATGTGTCCATCGTATATTGTATTGGCAAAATCATTGCATAACAACATTTAATTGCATAAAACATATGGCGATTGGGCCGTGACTTTGACAGAAATGGATAATGTTCTGGTGACATGGCCACCCCAGTCAATACAAAATATTTGCCATTTCCCAGGTCGCCAATGTGAAAAATTTGCCATTGGCGAATATTCGCCACTAAAGTAATCCTAACTTCATGAAGAGGGACAACCCTCAACTAGCTTCTAAGATACTCAAAAGTGGTCTTAGGAAGACGTTTGATAAAGATATCTGCAAGCTTCTCCTGGGTAGAAACATGCTCTAATATAACATCTTTACTTTGAACTTTCTCCCTCAAAAAGTGATACTTCAATTCAATGTGCTTAGTCCTTGCGTGCAAAACATGATTCTTAGAAATATTAATTGCACTTGTAGTATCAAACAAAATCTTGTTAGGTTCCAAGATCTTCATCTTAAAACCTTCCAAAATGTGCCTCATCCAAATAGATTGTGTGCAATTCATATAAGCTACTACATACTCAGCTTCAGTAGTAGATTGTGATGTACAACTTTGCTTTTTACTACTCCATGAAACTAGCCTTCCTCCTAGAAAGAATGTTCCACTAGTAGCACTCTTCTAGTCATCAACATTTCCTACCCAAAGAGCATTAGTGTATGCCTTCAAATCAAAATTTCCTCCATATGGATACCATAACCCATAGTCAACTGTACCTTTCAGATATCTAAAATTTCTCTTGGTTTCTATCAGATGTGTTTCCTTTGGATTTTTCTAAAATCTAGCAACAATACCAACTACTTGGGCAATATCTGGTCGTCTGTAAACAACATAGTGTAATTTGCCAATCTTTGACTTGTACTCTTTTTCATCTATAGACTTAGATGCATCTTCCTTGGACAATTTACAACCTATAACCATTACAGTTCCAACTAGTTTATAGTCACTCATGCTAAAAGTCTTCAAAAACTTCTTTCACATAATTGGATTGAGTAATGAAAATACCATTCTTCATCTGCTATATCTGCAAGCCTATGAAATTTTTTATTTCCCCTACTAATGACATCTCAAACTCATTCTTCATTTCATCTGCAAAATTGTTTCTCATGACATCATTACCTCCAAATATAATGTCATCAACAAATACTTCACTAACTAGTATTTCATCTCCTTCAGACTTGAGATAAATGTTACTGTCATCACTAGTTCTTATAAAGCCTATCTTCATCAGGTGTGTATGAAGCCTTTCATACCATGCTCTAGGTGCTTGCTTTAATCCATACAAAGCTTTATGCAATTTGCCTACCATGTCTTCTTTATCTATCAATGCATAACCACCAGGCTGCTCTATGTATACTTCTTCTTCCAATATCCCATTAAAAAATGTAGACTTAACATCAATCTAGTATACCTTGAACTTCTTGTGAGATGAAAATGCAAGTAATGTTCTTACTCCTTCCAGTCTTGCTACTGGTGCAAAATTTTCTCCATAATCCTCTCCTTCTTCTTGTGCATAACCTTTGCATACTAATTGTAGACACCCAAAATTGTCATGTCTAATTAAATAAATATTTTATTTATTTAATTATCTAAGCCTAATTCTTCTATTAATTAAATAAATCTTTATTTATTTAATTAATTCATTTATCCTCTTCTAGCCTTATTTCTCATTTGAATAAATACATTTATTTATTTAAATTATCTTTTTCCTAAATTAAATAAATATTTATTTATTTAATTGATCTCATTTCTTCTATTAATTAAATAAATCTTTATTTATTTAATTAATTCATTAACCTTTTCTACCCATGACACATGTCATTCATCTCTTAATTCCTACACTACCTACCTCTTTCATTATTTTATTATTTCTTCTACCTACCCTCTAATCATAGCCGACCTCCTTTTACACCTCTCAATCTTATCCCTCCATTTCATATTTGTGTCTTCTATATAAGGAGATACTTCCTTCATTATCAAACCCTAATCAATCATCCTAATCAACCTAGCTAATCATTTTATGCACTTGACTACACTATGATCCTACTTGCAACCACATTTCGTTCTTTGTTGAGCTCTTGTGCACATAAAATCTGAGAGCAAATATATCAAGCAAGATCAATGGAGATAGGAAGAATGGAGATCAAAACCCTATTGGACATGTAATGGTATAATCTTTGTGATTTCATTTGATTTGCATTGTCTTAGGTAATCTTCATATGTTATGGTGGATCTTTGTTGTTGTTAGGCTAGGGTTTGGTGGTTGAATTCATTTAGCCTTTCAATTTTGTTATTATTGTAATCCATTTCACCATAAACATTTTGGCACGCCCAGTGAGACATGGATTTTTTTTAGATCTGTGGTTTTTGCAGATTTTTCTAACCCTATATTGTTGTTTTGTAAAACAATTTGGAGAATAACATTGTGCAGCTAGGGTTTTGGACCAAAAATCAAGATCTTGGAGAGATTTGATCATATCTCACAAACGGCTATGAAATTTTGCACCAAATTTTTTTGTAGGTTGAAGAAAGTATCAAGAGCTCTCAATACAAAATTTAGATTTTTTTTAGCACATTTTCATTTTCTATGAATTTTTTATGATTTTTCATAAAAAAATAATTTTGAGAGCAAATGAGAGAATTTTTTGGATTTTCTTACATTTTTGGAAATCTCTCATAATTATACATAGGATCTATTTTTTGTGATTTTAATTTTAATACAAAATATTTCCCTAAAAATTAGATCTTTAAAAATTAGGGTTTTTCCTTATTTTGATCAGATCTCACAAATGGCTTCAAATTTTGGTATCAAATTTTTCTTAAAGGTCAAGAAAAGTATCAAAAGGATTCAATAAAAATTTCAAATTTTTTGGATCAATTGTTCAATTTATATGAATTTTTTATGATTTTTCATAAAAAATTAATTTTGAGAGAAAATTAGCGAATTTTTCACATTTTCTTACATTTTTAGAAATCTCCAAGAATTATACACAGGATATATTCTTTGTGATTTTAAATTTTATGCAAAATCATTCCTCAAAAATTAGATCTTTGAAAATTAGGGTTTTGCATATTTTACTCATATCTCACAAACTACTTGGATTTGTTGCAGAAATGTTTTTATGCAGGTTTGGAAGACCATCAGGACTCTCCAGTGAAAATTTAGATTTTTTGGATCGATTTTGCATTTTATATGATTTTTTTATGATTTTTCAAAAAAAATTAATTTTTGGAGCAAATTAGCAAATTTTTTGGATTTTCTTACATTTCTGGAAATCTCTTGAAATTTTACAAGTGTTCTTTTTTTATGATGAATCAGATATTTGAATTGGTCAACAAAATGCATTGTTGAAGGCCCCTATTTCACAAAGTCTTTTGGATCTAAAATTTACCTAACTTGTGTGCTTGCAGGAAGGGGTGATCATTTGAAACAATCCAAACTACTAATAAATCTTTGTTGCAGGTCCTTGGCAAGGGTTTTTGGATTTTTATTGTGTGTCTTATTTTCATAGACTAGCAAACACTTCAATTGGTGCACTCAAATTGAATCATTGTCTTTTGTGTCTTGAGCAATAGGCTCTTTTTGTTTAATTTTTAGAGGGCTTGTCTTCCCGTGTGGTCATTAGGACTACTAGTGAGAAGAGAATGACCCAAGTGGTAGCAAAAGAAAAGCCATCTTCTTCCAAACCACTATAAATAACTATATTCATGGTGAAAACTATGAATAACGTGTGTTGATTAGTTCACACCGACACTATGTCTCCCCATAAACCCGTTTGATCAAATTTATTTGATCAGTTGTAGGGTGTAACCCCTATCGGCTGGGAGCCTTCTGTATTTATAGAGCTGAAAGTGCCACATGTATGGCCACACGAGCGGATGCCCTTACTAGCACCTTTTTGTTTTAGAAGCCCAAATCCTTCTAGTTGTTGGGGCAGGAGGTCAGACCTCTGGTTGCGGCCCACACACATATGGTTCTTAGTAGAGATACAAAGTTCACCACGGGGAGTTTTCATGGGGACTGATGCTTGGCTGACCCAAGAAGTGAGTGCCGAGGGTGGAGCCAGTGAGGTCAAGCATCTAAGTATCCGCTTTGAATAGCGTAGCCTTGGGGGTAAAACCCCATGTGGGATCAACAACTATTGTCTTGGTCAGCCATAAGAATTGTGCTTGATTTATTTTAAACATTCAAACATTCAAGACCAAACAGCAAAACATTGTGTCTTTTGTGTCTTCAAGTGTATGCAAAACAATTTTACATCAAACAACACACTTTTCTTAGAGTCATTGTCAGTCTAAACACTTGCAAACATTGAGTCCTCATTAACATTGTGTCCTCTTGTCACGAAAAATAGTCAAACATTTAGATTTGGTCACAACCAACAACTTCACAAATTGGAAAAATTTTACAATCTAGCAAACAAGAGCAATCAGTTTCGGAATTCTTGAGCTTCCTAGGTTGTTTCTCCAGGTTTTCATCTAACATTCAACTTGTCTTTGGGTCTCACACAGTCCATCATTGCTTCACATCTTGCTTTATATTCACACTTGTCTAAACTTGAGTCAAAAGGTCACTTTCTTGTCCTCATCATACTTTGTCAACACACTACATACAACAACACTTTGCTAAGTGGTCCCTCATCAAGGTCTATCACCTTTGAGTCTCATTTGGTCTTACTTAGAGTCAAGGTCAACTTACCTCATCAAGAGAAACTATCCTCTCTTTGGAAGTCACACCTACTCTACTACATACATACTTGGTCTTACACTTTGGACATTGCAAGTACACCTCAAATTCATTTACACTCCATCCAACTCTTGGTCTTCCATACTTTTTCCATTTTCATCTAGTCTCACACATCTTGGTCAATACCTAGTTCATGGTTGAAACTTGTCTTCAAAAATCTAGGAGAGAAACTAAAGAGGCTCAATAGTCTGCAAACATGAGTTCTTATGAGTATGACAATGATGTATTTTTCAATACTGATCATAACACATTACCTGACATGGATGCCTATAGAAACATTCAAAATGTTGAGAACATGGAAACTACAAACAACAATGATACACACAATGACAATATGGATAACTTTTCAGTACATTCAGCAGATGTGGAAGAATCCATTATGGACCCCCGCCTCAATCGACTGATTGAGGAAATAATGAGGAGAGATAGACAATACTTCTTACAAATGATGGCACAAAGTGGAGCCAAGATACCTCATGATTTTGACATGTCTCAAATAATGGAAAATCGACCTTTGCAACAAACTCACTCCAACATGGATCAAAGGAGGCCTAATAGTGGATGAAATAGAGGACCACATCTTGTGCCTGAATCACCATCATCTTTGTTTCAAAAACCAGAGGTCCCACATACACATGGTCAAGCATATGAAAATCACCTTCGCAGACCATTATGGAAGTCTTATGCAGAAAGATATGCTCAATCACATACAAATGCTAAGGATCAACCACCATAGCAATTGGATATTCAAATGCATGCTCAAAATTTGGACACAAGGAAACCCCGTGTCAAATTTGGGGGCAACACATTAGAACATGAAATGGCTGCAGAGTATGGTATACATGGACAAAATAGATATTTCGATCCTCAACATGAATCTATACCAAGTGGTCCATATATGCAGCATCACTATAGACCTCCTCCATATGAACATGTGTATGATCAATATCATCCATATATGCAACATGCTTCTCCTCCAATTGGTGCCTCAAGCATGGGGTATGGTCCAAGAAGTCGATCTCCACCTAAGAGCAATTTGGAGCAACAAATCAGGGACTTACAAAAGAAAATGGAGGACATAAATACACCAAAGCCAACATACACAATGAGAGACATATGTCCTTATCCATTCGACAAGAGCATTCCAATGCCTCCATTTCCTACACACTTTGTGACGCCTAAATTTGATAAGTATAGAGGAAAAGGGGATCCTAAGGCACACATAAGACAGTTTTTCACAGCTTGCATTGAAGTAGCTTCAGAAGAGACATATTTGATGAGATTATTCCCACAAAGCTTAGGTGATCAAGCTATGGAATGGTTCTCCCAACTCCCACCTGGTATTAAGTCATGAGGTGACTTAGCAGAGGCATTTATTCAACATTTCTCCTACAATATAGAGACAGACATATCAGTCACTACTTTGTGCAACACCAAGCAAAAAGAGGGAGAGTCTTTTGCATCATTTTTACAAACATGGAGGAATATAGCCAGCAGATGCTCTTGTGAAATTCCACAAAAACAAATGGTAGAGATGTTCACACAAAATGTTAACAAAGACATTGGCTATGATCTAAGGAAAGCTTGTTTGTCCACCTTCAAGGATTTCATTGAAAAAGGCTTAGTGACAGAGAAGGTCCTAATTGAGCAAGGAGTCATTAAGATATTCAAGGAAAACAAAGATGACTTTAAAGGAAAGGACAAGCCAAGATTTTGGAATAGAAACAAGAACACAGTCAGTGATGGTGTTGTTAACGCCAACATAGTGCGACCCAAGTTCATTTTTTCCAGATCAAGCTCTACAAACAATCAGGTGAATACTCAAACAACTTCTAAATCATGAAGGAAGTACACTCCATTGGGAGAACCACTTGAGTCAGTTTTCAAGAAGCTTGTGGAAAACAAGGTAATCATAGTTCCAAATTTTTCTCCATATGAACCAAAGGTTAAACCAAATTGGTGGAATGATGATGAGTATTGTGAATTTCATAAGAGCAAGGGTCATAAGATAGGAAATTGTCATCGACTGAAGAACATTGTACAAGATCTCATTGATAGAGGTGACATTGAGATTGAGGGACACTCATCCAATCAAGAACATGAGACGTTTAAGGAGCTATTCCCAAAGCATGACAAGGGAAAAGCTAAAGCCACAGATGATCAAACCAACTATACTAGAGCACCTTACAACTATGATTCAACCATCAATCACATCTCGATGGATAATTATGTCTCTACTATTATCATCAAGGACAAAAACCCTGAGAATCCTACTCAGAGACCCAAGATTGTCCTAAAAGGTGTTGGATCTTCTTCCGAACCTACTTCTGAATGTCATGTTACAACCCGTCAAGGTAAAATTACTTTGCCAGGTGCTTCAACTAAAAACACCACTTCTTCATCAAACCAAACCTAAGTATGACCTTGTAGAACAGTTAGGGAAGACACCCACACTCATCTCCATACTTGAGCTCTTACGCATATCCCCCGCTCATAAAGCTATTCTTGACAAAATCTTGAGAGACACCGCCATTCCTACTGATTTGAACGTTGACCAGTTTCAAGCCATGGTGGGATACCTATCCGTTCCACATTCCCTTACATTCACAGAAGCTGATGACACCTCCGTAAGTCAGCCACATAATACACCACTACATGTTGAAGCCTTCATACACAAACATTGAATAAAGCGAGTCCTAATAGATGGAGGAGCTGGTCTAAACATTTGTACATTGAGCACAATTAAACAATTGGGATATTCTGATAAAGCTATGAATTCTACAAATCAAATCACCATCAAGGCATATGATGATGAAGAACGTTCGTCCAAGGGCACAGTCACCTTGCCTCTTAGAGTTGGGCCAGTTACAAAGGATGTGGTTTGTCAAGTCCTGGATCTAGATCTCACTTATAATATATGGCTAGGACGTCCATGGATTCATGAGATGAGTGCAGTCCCATCTACATATCATCGATGTATCAAGTTTCCACACAATGGAGTTGAAGTGACCATCAAAGCTAATCCAAATCCATTCATATATTGCAACAATCTGTGACCTAGATCAGAAATAACAATCCCAGTCAATCGAGAAGCTATTCCTTCATCAGCATATGAGGATCCAGAATCCTTGAAAGCGTTTACATCAAAACAAGCAGAGATCAAAGAAAAATTCAAGTTTAAAGACATGGGAAGTGGTGAGTATATCTTTCATGTTGATCAACTCCCACTATCTGCTAAGATATTCAGTCGACAAGAACAAACTACAAACAATTTGCAATATCAAGGAATTGGGTATGAACCACCTAGTGTTGTGGCTACTAAGTCTGAATGCAAATCTCCTCTAGTGGTGCAAGCAACTCTTGATATCAATACTCCTAAGAGTGGTTCCAACAAAGAATCTATTGAGTGTATCGCCAACCCTCTTGAAAAATCACATAGCCTTACCATATCATCCACTACTTCCATTTCCACTCCGCTCCCAGACTTGGATCAACAAGAATCACAAAAGCCCTCACTTATTGGGGATCAAAAATCAAGATTTGAAAAGAAAAATCTAAAAGTCAATAATAAAGAAAAGTCCTTTAGTCCAAATCAAAATCAAAAGCTACTGGACTCTGCAAAAATCAAAGTCAAGGATAAAACTCCTATGAAAGAAAAAGAACAAGAGTTGATCTCCCCTAATACCAAAATAACTAGGGGCAAAAGTTCTACAATTTTAAGTCAAAAAGCATACTTGTTGATCCTAAGTCTCCATCATGCTATCCTACTTTCACTTATTTTCATAGTCATAAGCCTTCATAACTCATCTACTTGTTTCACACATCCTTTCCCTTCTGGTGATATATCATGGACCTTTAATGGAGCTTCCTTGAAGGACTTTGTTATCAGGGTTGCCCAAACTTCTTTAGGTGACACGCATATGGGCCTATGTAGTCCACACATTAGTAATTCTATCTCAGTTCCTTTATCAAGGAAGATAGTCACTCAAGCTACACATCATTCAGTCAAGGAACGTTGCAGTTACAATCATAAGGTTAAGCCTCACACATTTGAGGTGGGTGACTTGGTTCTCAGAGAAAACCCCAAGAATCAGCAAGACAAAGAGAAGAAGGGCAAGTTCAAACCAAATTGGCTTGGTCCTTACATCATTATAGTAGTATATGGATCTGGGGCATATCAGCTCTCAACTACAGAAGGTGAACCTTTGGAGGATCCTATCAACAACATGCACCTTCGCAAGTTCTACACATAGCTCTTCAGAATATCCTAATTCAAAAATAAAAAAAATAAAAAAATTTCAAAAATACAAAAAAAATCAAAAAATTCAAAAATACAAAAAAAATTATAAAGCAAAAAAAAAAATCGTTACTTGGTGAAAACCTGGCAAATAGGCACCTTGTGACAACAAAAAAAAATCAAAAAATCAAAAAAGTAAAGAGAAATAATTTCATCCAACAATGAAAACCACTTCGGTGGTGCCCTGGGCAAGTACCATGGTGAAAATTGGGTCACCAGCGCCATGCGTAGAGACATTGCTCCTCCCTCCTTCAGGATCCACTTTCATCCTTTCACTTTGCACACACTCACAACCTATTCATTCATAATAAACTTACCCATTCCCATCATGGCTTGTTATTGATCTACCCAAGATTGGTTAGCCATTCATAATAAACCTCCCTTTTCACCTCCCTTTCCATCCATAATAAATCAAATCCTATATGTGGCTACGGAAAATCCTATGTCTAGTGATGGGTGTGGAACTAAGAACATCACATGTTTCGAGGAGTACAGTTTCTTCCAGCTTCCTTCAGTCTATTCGCGCACAATCCACAATAAAGCAACATTTGCATCGCCAGTCCGCAATAAGGTCTCATCTTCTTCGCAATAAAGTATTGGTTTCATGGATTCAGTCAGTTTCAAATGAGACAACAGCAACAATGAGCTTCAACAAAATCAAATCTTTCAACAGACTCAAACAACATTATGGTTCAGTGCTATCTATCCATTTTGTGAAAGTAAACATTGTGACCACAATCAAATAAGACTTATACAAGTGACAAGAGACACTAAATTTGAGGACTACAGTGGATGTTGGTGTCGAGTCTTGGTTTTCTTTTGATTTTATCTTTAGGTGACATGTCTTTTAGCTTTTTCAGGATGTCTCTGACTAGAGATTCTATCTCCAGGATGTCTTTGACTAGAAAGGCGAGGATGGGCTATCATCACCTATTTGTATTTGTTGTCTATGGATTGTCTCTTAGTAATGCTATGACTTGTCCAAGGATATGAGGATACTGTGAGTCTAGTGTGAACTGGGGCATTCCTTGTTTGTGACTGTCTTATCTCCATGCAAATAGGTACAATGACTTTTTGGGTCAAACATATGCCTCGATTGTCATAACCTACTTGCCATAATAAAGCTCAATGATGATAATGCACAAGAAGCTCTTTCACATTCATATCTTCTATCTTTCATCCCCCTTTCTTGATTGACTTCCATCATCCTTCTTGAATCCGCGTAGCCTGCTATCACATGACTGAGTATAATGACACACCAAAAACATTTGCATTTCATGTAGTTTGCACCTGCATTACCACATATAAGCATTTCATACATACATATAGATATCACAACTGCATCACATCCTGCATACAACACATGTTAGCACATTTTATATTTTCATCATGTAAATAGTTATTTGCATTATCATATTCATCTACATTACATACATTCACATTTGCATCATGCATACACATATAAAACATAAAAGAACAAAAATATTGCATTTCATCATATACATATTTGCATCCATGTCATAAGCATCACATAAAACATACATCATGAAACATCTCATCACATAGGTACACATGCATATAGCTACCGCAAAGATGAATCATCTCATATATATATATATATATATAAAGTGTCATGATACAATGATGTCAAAATCATATGGCTACAATCACCCGCAGGTGTCTACGTTATCATACAAAATGGTACAATACTGATACATAGGGAGCCCTCTACAGCTATGATGAATTCCCTCCCTCAGAGCTGACTGGCCTCGATGGAGTCTGAGCCCTAGAAGGGCTCACCCCAAGATCATCTCTCCTGGCCCCTATGTCCCCTGCAGCCACCCCTCGTGTCACCCTATCCGGATAGAGGAACCCACTGATAACTCCTGCCAACACTGTTGGTAGTGCTAATCCTGTCCATGTCATGGTATCCCATGCCACATGTCCCACCCTCATCTCCAGTCCTGGATCCTAGAACACTCATCTCAATGCATCCCTGTCTCCGTCTCGATCGTAGGGTACTAACTCCCCATCAATCGGTATCCGCAGAATCCTGTATACATCCTCCAAGGTGACTATCATCTCCCCCATCGACAAATGAAAAGTACATGTCTTAGAGTGCCACCTCTCCGCTAGTGCAGTCAGTAGTCCCATGTTTGCTCAAAACTTAGGCACATACAGAATATGTCTCAATCCCATAGCCTTAATCGCAGCTCGGTCCTCGGCTGTCAACTCAGGTCGCAACCTCTGAGTCGATGGGAATCTCTCCTGTGACTCCAGCATAGGCAAATACTCCTGCACTCAAGAAAATCAATCATGTTAGTCATAGTGGCATTCACTGTTTATCACAAAATGCTCCTTTTTATCTAAATGCATATGGCATTCTATCCTAGTGACACTCCCTGTTCATCACAAAGTGTTGCTATCTATCCTAGTGACACTCCCTGTTCATCACAAAGTGTTGCTATCTATCCCAGTGACACTCACTGTTCATCATAAAGTGTTGCTTCTACCCTAGTGGTACTCCCTATTCATCACAAAGTACTACGTGTTCTGCACTCCCTGTTCATCACAAAGTGCTCCTCACATTTGCACTCACTATTCATCACAAAGTGCTACTCATATTTTGGTACTCCCTGTTCATCACAAAGTACTCTATCTTGGTACTCACTGTTCATCACAAAGTGCCTTGATCTATTCTAGTCTTCCCTAGAGGACCTGCTTGAGTGTATCCTCTCAGCAACTTATCCAATCGACAACATATGTTCATCACAGAACTGTCGATTTGACCTAGAAGACACAAATTCACATTTTTGGACACAAACATGCTGTCATGACATAAACGCTCTTTTAGACCGCACAGACGCGCCTGGCACCAACGCAGATGCGCCTGAATGTTTTTGCAATTTTTTGGACCCTAACCTAAAGTGCATTTATTGCCCTATCTACCATGCATTAATGACAACAATAAATGCATCGAATTACGAGGAGGTTTTGTGGTACTTACCAGCTCTCTTGCCTCTGCTGGCCTCTGATATCGGCAAACGCAATCGAATCTGTGAACCAAAGCCATCGCTACTAACTGCTACTGCTCTATTTTCACTCAGCACTCTGCTCTCATGGATGTGTGGATGACAATGAGGATGTCTTTTGCCCGTGGTCTATCTTATAGCCTACCCTCGCCTTAGCCCTCGTTTCACGAGTCAGTCTTCTTTATCCCGTGACTCTATCACTTTATCCGGTCAGTCCATTCTATCCCGTCTTTCTTATCGAGAGATTGTCTGCAATCTTTTCAGACATTTTCATCCAATCTCTCGAGGGGGCATATCATTCCCATATTGGGACAACTCTGTATCAGTTCATATTATCTTCTTTGAAACAACGCGACAAGCCACATTGTCTCAAAGAGGGGCAAAATGTAGACACCCAAAATTGTCATGTCTAATTAAATAAATATTTTATTTATTTAATTATCTAAGCCTAATTCTTCTATTAATTAAATAAATCTTTATTTATTTAATTAATTCATTTATCCTCTTCTAGCCTTATTTCTCATTTGAATAAATACATTTATTTATTTAAATTATCTTTTTCCTAAACTAAATAAATATTTATTTATTTAATTGATCTCATTTCTTCTATTAATTAAATAAATCTTTATTTATTTAATTAATTCATTAACCTTTTCTACCCATGACACATGTCATTCATCTCTTAATTCCTACACTACCTACCTCTTTCATTATTTTATTATTTCTTCTACCTACCCTCTAATCATAGCCGACCTCCTTTTACACCTCTCAATCTTATCCCTCCATTTCATATTTGTGTCTTCTATATAAGGAGATACTTCCTTCATTATCAAACCCTAATCAATCATCCTAATCAACCTAGCTAATCATTTTATGCACTTGACTACACTACGATCCTACTTGCAACCACATTTCATTCTTTGTTGAGCTCTTGTGCACATAAAATCTGAGAGCAAATATATCAAGCAATATCAATGGAGATAGGAAGAATGGAGATCAAAACCCTATTGGACATGTAATGGTATAATCTTTGTGATTTCATTTGATTTGCATTGTCTTAGGTAATCTTCATATGTTATGGTGGATCTTTGTTGTTGTTAGGCTAGGGTTTGGTGGTTGAATTCATTTAGCCTTTCAATTTTGTTATTATTGTAATCCATTTTCACCATAAACACTAATCTTGCCTTATTACGAACTACAACACCATCCTCATTCAACTTGTTTTTGAACACCCATTTAGTACCTAAGACATTCTTGTTTACCGATCAGGGTACCAAGGTCCATGTGTTGTCCTTCTCAATCTAATCCAATTCCTCCTCCATTTCTTTCACCCAATGATCATCACCAAATGCCTCCTTAGCACTTCTCAGTTCAAAGGTGGAGATCATGCAAGATTTCTCTCTAACTCTTCTTCTAGTTAGTACTCTAGCATCCTTATCCCCAATAATCCGCTCAGGGTTGTGATTCAATCTCACATATCTAGGAATAACATGATCATTCTCCTTAGGATCAACTTCTTCATCATCTTCTTCCTCTAAATTTATTTATTTTGTTTGAACAAGTACATCAGGATTCGCCTTACTGGTTTTAGATTTAACTTCTTCAAGTTCCAAAAGAAAAATGAAAGGATCTTCATCCTTTCTCTCTGAACTGGTTCCTTCTGAAACTTCAAGACATTCATCTACATGAACATCAACACTCTCAACAATTCTCTGTGTCCGGTTGTTGAAACATTTGTAGGCCTTACTCTTGGTGGAATAGCCAAGAAATATTCCTTCATCACTCTTCGCTTCAAACTTACTTATGTAATCACCTCTTTCGATAAAAATTTTACTACCAAAGATCTTAAAATAGCTAACATCAGGTGATCTTCCATACCATTACTCATAAGGTTTCTTGTCCTTACCTTTTTTCACCAGAACCTAGTTCATTGTATAGACCACTATACTTATAGCTTCTCTCCAATATGTTTTTGTCGCACCTCCTTGAATCAACATAGTCCTAGTTGCTTCAACCACTGACCGGTTGTTTCTCTCTGCTATAACATTTTGCTATGGTGTCCTTGGTGCAGAAAGTTGTTGCTTGATACCATTCTCATCACAATACTTAGTGAATTCCTTAGAAGTGAATTCACCACCTTGATCTGTTCTTAGACATTTTATCTTTTTGCCACTCTCTTTCTCTGCTAAGGCTCTGAATGCCTTGAACTTACCAAAAGCTTCATTCTTATCTTTCAAGAATGTGACCCACATCATCCTTGAATAGTCATCGATGAAGATCATGAAATATCTATCACCTGAAATGCTTCTAGTTCTTATTGGTCCACATAGATCATATGAACCAAATCTAACAAGTGCTCTACTGAGAAGGACTTGCTCTTGAAAGTAGAAGAAGTCAGCTTCCCTAACTGACATTCTTTACAAACAGAATTAAATAGTTTGTCTATCTAAGGTAGACCTCTTACTATCTTAGACTTACTCACTTTAACAATATTGTCAAAATTTATATGACAAAATCTTCTATGCCAAAGCCAGCTATCATCTATTTTTGCAATCAAACAGTTGCTAACTTTTGGATTAAGATGAAATAGATTACCTCTGGTCTGTTTTCTGGTTGCAATCAATTCACCTTTGTTGTCAAAGATTTTATACATGCCATTTCTAAATTCCAGTGGGTATCCTTTGTCATTTAGCTATGCCACACTCAGTAGATTGTGCTTAAGACCTTCAACCCAATAAACATCATCAGCATTGCTCTTCCCATTAAGATAAATAACTCCCTTACCTTTAATCAAACAAGGTGAGTCATTGCCAAATCTGACAACACCACCATCAAATTCTTTCAAGGAAAGAAATTTGCTTCGATCACCAATCATGTGATGTGAACAATCACTATCAATGATCCAATCATCAGAGTTATCCATCTTGGATACTAGAGCCTTCTGGTCAAATGTCTCTTCCTTAATAGCCACAAACACAATATCTTCACTAGCATCATCATCAAATTCATCATCAGTAATACCATTGTCAATAGCAACATGACAATCTCTCTTGCCTTTACCCTTATACTTCTTAAATTTGTCTCTCTTGTATTCATTTTTACCATTAGGGCAATTAGCTTCTATATGACCAATCTTATTGCAAGCAAAACATTTCAATGATAGCTTACCTCTGTATTTACCAGTGCCTCTAGGCAGTCATTTTCCCAACAATGCTTCAAGCTCCACTAAACTATCTTCATCATCAACATCTCTATTGGATATGGATTCATAGCTATGACCGATATCTCTACTTCTCCTCATAGATGGGTTAGAGACAGAAGCTCTGAATGTAGATTCTGATTTTTGTACATTGCCATCATAGCCATTTAGTTCAAAAGCAGTAAGTTTGCCAATAATAAAGTCAAGAGTTACCTTTGTCTTGTTAATGGATTTCAACTCCTAAATAGCTGCAACTTGAATAACATAGACCGGTAGTAGGGTTCTCAGTACCTTACTGACCATTGTGGGATCTTCCACTTTCCCTCATGCACTATTTATTTCACCATTTCTTTAATCCTTTTACCATACTACTGGATATTTTCACCTTTAGACATTCTCATGTAATCAAACTTTCCTCTTAAACTCTCCTCTTTAGCAATCTTAACATGTTCATCACTGCTATAAATCTCTTCAAGTTTTTGCTACACTTCATATGCAGTTTGAAGACCATGAACATCTACATATTTAGCATCAGATAGGGAACTGATAATAGCCTCTAATGCTTGATGATTCTCTTGTTATTTCTTCTAATCATTAGTCAGAGTTCCAGTGGGTGCAGTATACTTAGTTTCTACATGATCCCAATACTGACTTCCCAGACTCTTAATGTAAATCTTCATTCTGTCGGTCCATATCCTATAATTATCTTTGTTGAACTTAGGACCTTCTTTCTTCATCATGATCTACAAGATCTTTTCCTCAAGTTGTTAGGCTTTAGGTTAAAGAGGACTTGAGATGCTTTGATACCAATTGATGATATGTTGAAAGAATAAGTATCCAATAGAGTACTGAGAGGGGGGGGTGAATCAATATACTCAAAAACTGATACAAACTCCCAAACTCAAAATAAACTTATTAACAAATAACTCTGTCAAGATAATATCTCAAATATTACCAACATCAACTGGTTTGACTCTTATGACAACTTAACAATAAACAACTTCAATCTTGTAAACATCAACAATGCTTAATCAAATATCAACATATTCAACTCTCAATGCTTCTAGTTATCATGTCTTATCAGAATAGTTAAGTAGTTAATCAAATCAACAAATAAGATCATAACCACAAAAGCATTCACCACTTGACACAAATATTTATACGTGGAAAATCCAAATAGGTAAAAACCATGGTGAGATGAGACTCACAAGGATAGCTATCTGAACTCTTCTGAAGTTCGCCATGTTAGGATCCAAGCCTATTAAAGCTTTACAATAAGTCCCATAAGAACTAATTCCAGTTAGGAATCACCTAGTTAAGGGATTTACAAATATGCCTTGATGAAAAGCACAATACCCTATTAGCAGTAACCTCGCTAGAGGATTTGAGAATCCAAACTAATGGACCACCTTGTTAGAGGATTTAGAAAGTAACCAAGCTTGTTAGAGCTTACCCGGTTAGGGGATTTCTATTCTACTGTAATAGTTAGAAAACAACAGGTTTTCTTGATCTGTCTAAATAGCACTACATCTGTTTGATCAGATCCTTCTTAAGCTTTAATCTGCCTTTACTCAAACTATAGATCCATCCACTAGTTTAGCAACCACACACTCAACTAATTTTTGCCAACTTTGCCAACTCCTTTTACAAAACAATATCATCGACCTTAAATTCAAATCAACTAGGTCGGTAACACAATTAAAACCTAATTCTCATCATTGAGATTACAAACAAGTCAATACAATCTTGACCATTAGAAATCATAACAATCTCTTCACATTCTTCAAGAAAATTCCAACCACTCCATGATCACCACTTCATCGGACTTGTAACTCATCACGTGCTATGCATTTGATGCAATCCACTTTGCTCCTTTCCAAGACAATCAAACCCACCAAAATAATCTGAACTTATCCTCATACAATGATCACATGTGTCTTCATCATTACCGCTCAACATTAGATCTTAAACTAACAAACTTGATCGGTTAGGGTTTAACAATAAACAATTGGTAGGGTTTACCAGTTTACAAAACATAGAAAGGTTTAACCTTATACACCAGTTCAACTTACAAATTACCATATACTGGTTCACGACAACTTTCACAAAGTTTATCATATTGGTTACAAGACAACAATAACATCAACAATATCATGAATACCATTCACTGGTTAAATTGACATCAATGACAACATATCAATAATGCAATCTTTATGCAAAATGCCAACAATATAAAAATGCCAACATACAACACCATAAAGGATAGGTTAAATCATAAGAGAATCTCCATTGAAGCTAAACAACTAAGAGGCTACAGAAGAAGCTTCACATAACCCCCCAGAGATAGAAAAAATAGGACCATATATCCTAGGCAAAACCATAGTGAATCAGCAGATGAGATACATCCTCAATATTTTCTTTGCACAAGAAACATCTATTGGGGATTGACATTTCATGACTGTACAAATTATCAACAAAAAGCACTTTATTCTTCATGAAGAGCTAGAAAAAATATTAATCTTGGGCACCAGAAGATGATTCTAGAGGTGGGACCAAAAAGGTGCAGGAGCACAAGTTCTGGACTACAAAGCAAAAATTTGAGAGACCAAAAATCCACCAGAGGAGGATTCACCCCAAACCAAAGAATCATCGACGGGGGATGTAGGAATATGAATATAAGAAAGCCAAACATGAAGAGGCTTCAACACAGGATCTAGTTGAAGAAGATCAACCCGCTGACCTTCTTGAATATAATCAACAACTCAGAAGCTAACCTGATCCACACACAAAGCTCTATATTGAATGGCCCAAGGACTATCAGTCAGACGGCCATCACCAGCCCACCAATCTTCCTAGAATCGAATATTCTAACCATTTCCAAGACTCCATCTCAAGCCTTTCAAAATGGTGGATTTTTTATTTAGAATATTCATCCAAAGAGCCAATGTCCAACACTTATTGAGGAGAGTGGAACAAGCTCAGATTTTTGTTTTGGATGATAGAGATCCACTCATTGGAATTTGTAAGACATCTCCACAATTGTTTAGAGAGGAGGGATTTGTTAAATTATTGAATTTGTCTAATGGTAAGACCCCCAAGCCTCTTAGGAAGATCAACCTGATCCCAGGAGACTAGACAACGATGATTCTTGGTCTTTGTACTAGTCCATAAAAAATTCTTCTGAATTTTCTCCATTATATCCACAAATTTCAGAGTGATCTTGAATAAACTCATCGCATACACAAGTAAATTATGCAAAGAAGCTTTAATCAATTGGAGCTTACCCACTTGGCTCAAAAGAGAACCTTTCCATCTAGCCAACTTAGTTTGGAATCGATCAATCAAATTGGACCAAAAGGAATCGGGGGAAGGCACAAAACATAGAGGAAGACCCAAATAAGTAGCCATCAAGGAGGCCAAGTTGCACCCCAAGATTCTAGAAATTTTAATATGTCTATGATTACGAGTGTTGAGAAATAGAATAGAGTTTTTGGGAAGGCTAATATTTTGGCTAGATCCTTTTTCATAAAGAGACAGTAATTGCTTCACATTCTTCACTTCCAACACAAATCCTTCACCCAGTAACATAGTATCATCAACAAATTGTTGATGCAAACAAACTTGGATATCCAAAGAGGGATGAATCCCCTTGAGCCTATAAATCTTGACATCTCTCTGAATGATTCTATTGAAGTATTCTCCCATTAAGATGAGTAAGAATGGGGAAATGGGCCCCCCTACTTCAGGCCTTTGGAGGTTAGGAAAAAATTAAATGGAGAATCATTAATTAGCACAGAAAACTTGAAGGTAGAAATATAATAATTCACCAACTGAACAAAGTGATCATTGAAACCAAAAGCATCAAGCATTTTGAAATTATAAACTACAAATTCACCCTATCATATGCCTTGATCAAAAACAACTTCAACAAAAACTAGGCTTCTTATTAATAGAAAGAGAATGAATGTTATCATGGATAGAAATAATAGAGTTCAAAATTTGGCATCCTAGGACAAAGCTATTTTGTTGATTTGAAATCAAGAAAGCAAGGACCTTTTTCAGAGGGAGGACTAAAATTTTGGAAAAAATCTTATATAAGGAATTACAGAGACTGATGGGTTTGAACTCCTAGAAGCAACTATCATTTGGATTCTTGGGGATAAAAACTATGAAAGTGGCATTAGGCTCTTTAAGGAGCATCTGAGGTCCAAAAAATTCATTGGCAATGTCAACTTCAACAATGGGAGGAAATAAAAAAAGATTTGAACCTACCTCTTGCTTGGAATGGAGGAAGAACAGGGAAGTTTGGGAAATTCTTCAAGAGGGGGGTCTGAGTGTGTTTATGGAGAGGCTTAGTGGGAAAGATCCCACTGTTACTAAACACTTTATCAAGAATTGGAAGAATGGCAAAATTTTGGTGGGGACCCAGATGATGACTATGGATGAGGAGATTATTGCTGAAGCCATGGGGATGATGACAGGGGGTATGAAATTTTATAGATACTTATGATACAGGGAACACAATAGGGTTTATGGCCATTGTGACCATTTGAGGTGATTCTGTCGATAGGTTGGTAGCCCGCTATACATAGAGTTCCACATGGCAGTTGATTGACATTGACTAGATGATTTGAACGATAAATATGATGACACATGATCTTCCAGGTGGTTGAAAGGCAAATCATATATGATGAAGTTAATGAAGAAGATGATTTTAATGAGGTAGTTGTCAATCTTTTCAGGGCAGGTTGAGAAAGAGTGAAGAAGACATTAATGGTGATCCTGTCGTAGACTATTGTGTAGCTTGAGATGACCGACATAGAGAATATCAGACCTTATGGGAAGATGAAGATTACTAATTTAGTAATCTAAGTACAGAGAATGATACAAAGATAGAAATGATGCATTTAATATAGGTGACCAATTTGAGAATACATTCAGAATAGAGAATAAAATCTTTTGCGATGAAGATCTCCAAGATGACATAAATGAATAAAATATTTGAATTCATTCTTGGAGGGAAAAATTATTGGTGTACATAGTTTATCAAATAGAGAAGAAGTTTATGAGATGTGCTAGCTCAGATTGAGGCATCTGCTGAATCAAAAGTGGAGAAGTGCATTTAGACAAAGAGTAGTTGAAGTGTAGTGAATAGAGCGAAGATATTGCAGAGAGATAGGGATAGAAATCATTTAGTAGAGATAGAGTATTAAGCAGAAACAAAGTAATCAACTGAGTGAAGAAAAATAGAGAGCAAAAAAAGGAGAGAAGAAAATCAAGCAAAGTTCCAAGATAAATCAAAGGAATAAGGTTGAAGGAAGAGAACGTATATCAGAGAGGCAGAATCAATAAGTGCATTTCATTCAAACTATAAGAGCTATAGAACACATTTGTAACAAGGAATTTATTGTTTTGTAAAAAACAATTGAATCATTATATTTCTTTGAGTGGGTGCTCAGAGTAGGGGTAGGTGATCCTTTGAGTAAGGGATCATAAAATTAGGGGTTGGTGCTCCTTTGGGTAGGTTCCCATAAAATTCAGGGGTTGGTTCTCCTTTGGGTTGATGCCCATAAATCTATTGTAATCAGTGATTTACTTGTGAGGCTGGATCAAAGCAGTAGATTCTAGCAGCTATTCTCACCAAGGTTTTTCCCACATTGGGTTTTTCTTGTATATCTGGTGTCATGTGTTTTGCCTTTGTGTGTGTGCTTTTAATTTATTTGCATCTTTAGCTCTAACACACTTTAGTCTAGAAAGTTTTAAAGATTCACTAATTCACCCCCCCTCTCAGTGACCTATTTTGTTCCTTTAATTAGGGACATAATGACTCATGTTAGACCCTGGGATTTGGTTGGATACAAATGAGATACCACCACCACCACCAATATATTGGTAGGAGGAAAAAAGGGGTTGTGAATTGATTTGAGGATGCGACCCACGAATGGTGCTATTGGGAGGTAAGCTAGTGTTGATGTAGTTAGCTGAGTTGTGAAGGGGTATGGATGAACTTGGAGGATTATAAATGTTTGGGGGAATGGAAATTAGAGGTAAAGTGGTCACATGTACGAATATCATAGGTGACAGATGTAGGAGGGTGTCAAGAACATAGTTGTCTATGATCTCACCTTTTGATATTTTGTCAATGATAGATCGATCAAAATCAAAGGGCAATCATGCTCCTTGCATGATGAGAGTAGTCGAGAGCTCATTGGGATTATGTTTGAAAAATCTTTCCATCATTTCTTGATTGTAGGGATCTACTATGAATGATTGCAAACATGGAGAAAGCTTAGGTTGATCAACGAGTTGTTCCTCTTCTTGCTGTGGATCTTAATTAAAGAGGTGACAAGTCTCAGGCATCTCATTACCCTCAGCAATCGATTCAAGACCATAGACGGGTAACCTCAAAGATGAAAAAAATAAATGACTATGGAATAGATTGGACTTGGAGAGAAAGAGCAACGAAAAGGAATTAGAAATTTTTTGATTTGATTTGATTAGATTGGATGAAGATTGATTTGGATGGTCCTTGGATTGGGATGAAATGGATTGGATGATATCTTTGTTGGCAGTGGGCCAATGTCCCTCGTGGGGATTCACGACATGGTTTAACAACCTCCTATGGATTGACAGGTCGATATTTTGGTGCAATGACAAACCTAGATTGTAACAATTTTAGCCCTTAGATTAGGACATAGATAAGATGGGCCACAAAGTGAGGTGATAGCCAAGGTATACCAAACTCAAACCTTGGATTAATATTTGATCAAGCCTTATTCTACTTAGGATAGACTTCATTCCTAAGAAAAATGGGGCAAAGGATTAGGGTTTTGATCAACCCAAATGATTAGGAGCAATTAAGCAATATACTTGAGGTAGATTCTATCTTAAGAACAAGGCTAATTGTGAATTTGATAAAGGTCTACGTTAGACTTTTGCAAAGTGCTAACCTTGGATTTGGGTGATTGATTAATTGATTTGAATTAATTGATTGATTATAATAAGGTTGATGATTGATTATGCTAAGTACTTAAGAAGAAAAGATGACAAATATTATGGAAGAAAAAGGGGTTGATTGAAGAAAAGGGAGGTTACCTTAGATGGACAAGTGACTCAATAAGTGATCTAGGGATAGGGCAAGTTGGGCAAAGGGATGTGATTACTCCTATTGATATTTTGAGATAAACCTGATCTTTAATAGAAAGCTTGGGTTCTCAAAGGTTCCTCAACAAATTAATTGTTGTATATGTGAAGGTAATCATGGACATGATGCAAAAAGGTATGATGTTTCAACAAGAGATTGTGATTGATATACAAGAATTTGTGATGCTTGAGGATTTGTTTATAGCTAGGATTCTTCTTCTTGACTTGGCAATAAATGGACTTTTTGGGATATTTAAGGGATTTTTTTTTATGGTGCATGAGTGAAATTTGGTCAAATTTTGGGAAGGGTGGAATATGTCTACTCTTGGAAAGAGAAACCAAACAATGAAAAGCACATTGGCCAAGGATAACACTTTATAACAAGCATGAAAGAAAGGTGGGCCTAGATTAGCCCAATAACAAAATTATTGGTTTACACAATGAAGACACTTGAAAACATACAACTTAGGTTAGAAATTGGGACCATTCAATGAGGCCTCTCACACATGGTGATACCTCAAACAAGTGGACAAATAGAGATTCTGGTAGCACTGGCTCCCTTGCACAACACTCACTTCTTGGGCATACCAGATTCTCTTACCCCAAAGATTTGAAGAGATTTTAACCAAGGGATTCCTATCTCATCTTGAGTCGTTACATGAGAGGTTAAATTGGGGTATGATCTGTTGGCAACAACAATAAAGGAAAACTGAGAGGGGAGGGGTGAATCAGTTTTTATAGAATTATCAAACTTAACACCAAATATAAATCTGATTAACTGTAGTAACAACAAAGATAAGAAAATTGATGGCACAACACACAACACCAAGAGCTCATTGCTCAAAATAAGATGACCCAAAAGGCTAAAACCCTCAAGGAAGGTTCACTACCTTACAAGGAAGTCTCATTGACTTACAAAATATTTGGACAACAATCCAAAATCAAATGAGCTGAAAGAATAGCATCTGCAAATGCCTGATAATAGTTCAGATTAAGCACATTTGTCTGCTCTACAACACTTCAATCTCTGTTCAATCACAATAACGAAGGATGTATTCTCTTGTTCACACCTTTACTATTCTTTGATAATGTAGACACAATACTGATACCCAATTTACATGACTATATTACCAATTTATACAATTCATCAACCTTGACTACAAGGTCGGCCAAACCCTCAACTCATAATTACAAAATTACATCACACGATACAAAGATTGACCATTGGACCAATATTATGATATACATGACATAACATGGACCTAACCCAAATTCTCAAACATGTAACAACATCGAAAATCATGCCAAGACCAACCACAACACGCTACACCATCAAGAAAACCACATAACACAAAGAATATTACCGGTTCAAAAAAAAGATCAAATATTAGCACAATGATCAATGAAGACCATGAAAACAAATAGGACACAATTAGGAAACACCAACAAGTACATTAGAATCATCTATAACAATTGCACCAACACCACTTATCAAATCTTCATTGATCAACATCTGAAACTCAAGAACATTCAAACAACAACAACTGTCATGAAGAAAGATAACTTGAAGAGCACCAAATCATGAACCATCCAAAGTCAAGATACACAAGAACATCCCAAACACTATCCCAAAACCTCAAGTCAATATTTGATCACACCAGAATATACCAGAGGAAATATCAAACTTTGTAAAGCACTGATCAAAGAAACCAAACAACAAATCAGATCATATGATATGATCAATTAAGCTTCCGAATCACTAAAACCAATTTAGATAGATACAATGATACTAGAAATACTCCATACACCAAATCATGATCCCAATAAACAAATTTGTAACCACCAGAGCAATAAATCATAAGAAAATGTTGAGAACAATGACAACAACATATCCTAGCAGCAACAATGACCAACAATCTCCCCCTTTGGCATTGATGACAACATATGGATGTGAAAATAATCAATGCTAAGAAAGAAAACATCTCCAACAAGCCCCACCAAGATCAAGCAGATAAAATAGTTTTTCACATGCTTCTCTCCCCCTTTGACATCAATGACAAAGGTTCTCAAAATAGAAAACCAAACTCTCCCCCTTTGATAGACAAATCATGACCCTCTCCCCCTTAAACACACTGACTACTCTAGCAGAGTAGCAACACCAACTCATCAATCCAGACAAAAGGATAAGATTGTGAAGTCCATTAGATTGATTCAACTCAATGCATCTAGTTCCCATCAGGTGGAGTGGATACCCCTAACTTGTATCTCAAATAGACAAATGTATCTACAGACAAAGGCTTAGTGAAAATATCAGAAATTTGTTCCTTTGTAGACACATATTCTAACTTTACTTCCTCTTCACTAACTTTTTCCCTCAAGAAATGATACTTGACTGATACATGTTTAGTTTTTGAATGTTGTATCTAGTTCTTTGACATATTAATAGCACTGTAATTATCACAGTATATGACATTAGGCTCATGATAGATAACTTTGATGTCCTTCAACATTTGTTTCATCCAAACTACCTGAGTGCAGTTACTAGCAACAACAATATACTCATCTTCAATAGTAGATAAGGAAACTAAATCTTGTTTCTTACTTACCCATGAAAAAAAATTCTTACCCAAAAATAATGCACCACCGGAAGTACTCTTCCGATCATCAACATCACCAGCCCAATCAACATCACTATAAGCACATAACATGAAATCATCATTCCTCGGATACCATAAACCATAATCCATAGTTCCTTTTAGATATCTGAATATCCTGTTTACAATAGTGACATGACTCTCTTTCAGATCAACTTGATATCTAGAAGCCATGCACACAACATGCATAATATCAGGTCTAGTCTGAGTTAGGTATAGGAGTCCACCGATCATAGCTCTGTACAAGGTTTGATTAGCTTTAGGAGATTCATCATTTTTAGACAATTTGTATCCAGAAACCATAAGAGTTCCAACTGGTTTAGAGTCTTCTAACCCAAACTTCTTCAACGATTCCTTCACATATTTAGCTTGAGATATAAAAATACCTTTTCCAGTATGTGAAATCTGCAAACCTAAGAAAAATTTCATCTCTCCTATCATAGACATCTCAAATTCTTTCTGTATATCACTGGAAAAATTTATACTCAAGTTTTCATCTCCTACAAACATAATGTCATCAACAAAAACTTCAACAATCAAGATGTTATCATTCTCAATCTTGAAATATAGATTACTATCAACAGTACCTTTATTAAATCCTAATTTTAGTAAATACTTATCCAGTCTAGCATACCAAGATCTAAGGGCTTGTTTCAATCCATAAAGAGATTTCTTCAATTTGCATACCATATCTCCATCATCTGATAATGAGAATCCATCAGGTTGCTCACTATAGACTTCTTCCTCAAGATCACCATTTAGAAAGGATGACGTGACATCCATTTGATATACCTTGAAATCTTTATAAGAAGCATATGCAAGTAATAGTCTAACAACTTCAAGTCTAGCTACCAGAGAAAAAGTCTCTTCATAACCAATCCCTTCTTTCTGTGAATATCCTTTGTATACCAGTCTTGCCTTATTTCTAACAACTTCACTGACTCCATTCAATTTGGTCCTAAATACAAATTTAGTACCAATCACATTCTTGTCTTTAGGTATAGGCACAAGTTCCCATGTGTTATTTTTTTCAATTTGATTCAATTATCCTTCCATAGCCTTCAACCAATTTGCATCTTTGCAAGCTTCAACAACATCTTTAGGTTCAATTTTAGAAATCAAACATACCTCTTTAGCAACTAGTCTTCTTATAGTCATCACACCTTTATTTTTATCACCAATGATCTGATTTTCAGAATGATTCAATCTTATATACCTAAGAGTTATGATTATTCTGATTTTTCAGGTTCCAACACCCCTTCACCGACAACAACAACATCAGGGTTAACAGTCTCTACCAGATCACTCTACTTCAATTCTTCTATCTGAATTTGCTCTATGACAACATTCTGATCATTATGATATCCGCATGTTTTGATTTGTTTTCCATAGTTCTCATCAACTTTCACATTTGCACTTTCCACTATCTTTCCCATTCTCTTATTGTAGCACTGGTAGGCTTTTCTCTTTGTTTAATATCCTAAGAAAATTCCTTCATCACTTCTTGCATCAAACTTTCCTATATCCTCGTCTCTCTTGATATAATACTTTCTTCCAAAATTTTTGAAATATCTCACAATAGGAACATGACCAAACCATAGCTCATAAGGAGTCTTACTAGTATCACCTTTTATATGTACCTGGTTGAATGTGTAAACAACAATGCTAACAAATTCTCTCCAATAGATCTTTAGAACATTTTGTTCAATCAACATAGTCCTTGTAGCATCCAAGATAGTCATGTTCTTGATTTCAACAACTCCATTCTGTTGTGGGGTTCTAGGAGCATATTATTGTATTCTAATCCCATGCTTCTCATATAATGAATCAAATTAACCAAAACAAAATTCTCTTTCTCTGTTAGATCTCAAACATTTCACCTTCAATCCTATTTCAGTCTCAACTTTTGCTTTGAATATCTTGAATTTGTCCAATGCTTCCAATTTCTCCCTCAAAAAAGGCAACCCAAATCATCCTGCAATAATCATCAATCAGTAACAAGAAATATCTATCACCATGCACACTTCTTATACTTGTAGGTCCACATAGGTCAGTATGCACAATATATAGAAATCCATTAGATGTACATTATTTATTCTCGAAATAAATTCTTGTTTGCTTTCCCAGTTGACATTCCTTACATACCGGATTAGCAGGCTTACCAATTTTAAGAAAATCTCTAACAACTTGAGTGGAACTGATCTTAATCATTGAATCAAAATTAACATGACACATTCTCCTATTCCATAACCAATTTTCATCAATCTGAGCAATCAAGCAACTTATCTCACCAACATTCAAATGAAAGATATTACCTTCAGTCTTAGTTCCTAATGCAATCTCTATACTAGAGGCATTTAGGATCTTGCATTTTCCATTCTTGAATTGAAAATTATAACCTTTGTCAACCATCTTTCCAACACTTAAAAGATTATGCTTCAAACCTTCAATATACAAGACATCATCAGTGTTATTCTTACCATCAAAGGAAATATATACTCTACCATGGATCACACAGGCTTTGTCATCTCCAAATCTTACTATTCCACCATCATACTTTTCCATATTCACAAAATTTCTTTTATCACTGGTCATATGATGTGAACAACCGTTGTCAATCACCCATTCATCTTTCTCTTCAACTTTAGCAGCTAATGCTTTCTCCTCAACAGTGCGGCTTGTGGAATCAATAGGTATTGATCCATCTTCTATAATAATAATAAACTCTATTTCATCTCCTTCTGATTCTTCACCTGGAACACCTTCATCAACAACATAATAACATTTCTTCTAATTCTTATACTTCTAGTTAGATTTGTAAGGCTTATCATACTTTTCATATCTATCATACTTGTCATGCTTATCAAATTTATCATGCCTATCATACTTAGGCATTCTCTCTGGGCACCTAGAAGCAAAATTTCCTATCTTATTGCAAGAGAAACATTTTTCCATCATACTTACTAGCTCCTTTAGGCAATCTATGAGCAATCAATGCTTCAAGCTCATCCAATTCTCTTTCTTTCTCTTCCATCTCTCTTCTCTCTCTTTCATATTTGGATATTTGCATTCATCAGAATCATACTTCTGCTTTCCAGACACAGATTCTCTAAATGTTGTCTCAAACTTTCCATGTGATTCACCAAACTCGCTCAGTTCAAATGTGACAATCTTTCCAACCAACATATCTCTTGTCACAGTGGTCACACTCTGGATCTCATCAATAGTAGCTACCTTATGTTTGTAAGCAGGAGGCAATGATCTCAACACCTTAGCAACAATTTCATCTTCTTCAAGGGCTCCACCAACACATCTGATACCTAGGACAAGTTCATTCACCTTTGTCATAAAGGAGTTTATGTTCTCATCTTCTCCCATCTTCAACATCTCATACTTCCCTTTCAAACTTTGCAACTTAGCAACTTTGACTTGTTTGTCTCCTTCATACAGGGTCTCAAGCTTCTCCTAGATCTCATGTGCAATTTGAAGTCCCATCACATTAGTCATCTTAGAGTCAGTTAGGGCACTCAGTAATGCTTCCTTAGCTCCAATGTTATTTTCAACATCCTTGATCTCAGTAGCAGTAACCGATCTATTATGAGGAACAAAATAGGCATCCTTTGTAATCTTCCAGTAATCTTCTCCAAGACATCTCAAGTGCACCCCCATCCGGTTCTTCCATACAGCATAGTTACTTCCATCAAATATTAGACTCTCCTTTTTAAAGATAACACCTCCAGTTTCCTTCTCATATCTCCTCAAGCGATCAAGCTTCTTCGGGAGGATCTGGCTCTAATACCAATTGTGGCCAACAACAATGAAGGGAAACTAAGAGTGGGAAGGGGGGGTAAATTAGTTTTCATCGAATTATCAAACTTAACCTCAAATACAAATCGAATTAACTGTAGTAACAACAAAGATAAGAAAATTGATAGCACAACACACAACACCAAGATTTTGACGTGGAAAATCTTATTAATGGAAAAACCATGGTGGGAACCTACTCACAATAAGATGATACTCTATATTAGTATATAAAAATAATTACAATGGGGAATGCACCTACATTCAAGCTCAATGACTAGAGTTCGCTACTCAAAATAAGATGACCCAAAAGGCTACAACCCTTAGGGAAGGTTCACTACTTTACAAGGAAGTCTCACCGACTTGCAAAATATTCAGACAACAATCCAAAATCAAATGAACTGAAAGAATAACATCTGCAAATGCTCAATGATAGTTCCACTTAATCACATTTGTCTCCTCTACAACACTTCAATCTTTGCTCAATCACAATGTTGAAGGATGTATTCCCTTGTTCATACCTTTACCATTCTCTGATAATGCAGACACAATACTGATACCCAATTTACATGACTATATTACTTATTTATACAATTCATCAACCTTGAATACAAGGTCGACCAAACCCTGAACTCATAATTACAAAATTACATCACATGATGCAAAGATCAACCTCTAGACCATAATTATGATATACATGACATAACATGGACCTAAACCAAATGCTCAAACATGCAACACCACCGAAAATCATGCCAAGACCAACCACAACACCACCAAGAAAACCGTATAAGACAAAGAATATTACCGGCTCAACAAAAATACCAAGAATTTGCACAATGATCAATGCAAACCATCAAAAAAAATAGGACACAATTAGGAAACACCAGCAAGCACGTTAGAATCATATGTAACAGCTACACCAACACCACTTATCAAATCTTTATCGATCAACATCTGAAACTCAAGAACATTCAAACAACAACAATTGTCACAAAGAAAGATAATGTGGAGAACACCAAATTAGGAACCATCCAAAATGAAGATATACAAGAACATCCCAAACACTCTCCCAAAAACTCAACTCAAGATATGATCACACTAGAATATACCAAAGGAAATACCAAACTCTGCAAAGCACTAATCAGAGAAACCAAATTGCAAACCGGATCTTATGATATGATCAATTAAGCTTCTGGATCACTGAAACCAATTCAGGAAGATATAATGATACTAGAAATACTCCACACACTGAACCATGATCCCAATAAACAAATATGTAACCACCAAAGCAATAAATCACAGGAATATGTTGACATCAATGACAACAACATATCCTAGCAGCAACAATGACCAACACAATCCACACTCGCTACACCATCAAATGTAGGATTTGGGCTACTACAATAAGGTTCTTAGTAATTTTTTAACGGGTCCATTCTAACGATGAATCCACGAAGCAAGCCACTTAAGGCTTTAATTGAGCTTATCGGTGCATAGAAGGCCTCCACATACATTGAATTCACTCATTACTCTAGCCAATTAACTAGGTTTTTTATATAGCAACTCAGAAACACATTGCTTTAGATAACACCAGAAGAGTCGATATCCCCAACATGTCTTGATTTGAAGTACCCTTGTGGGGTGATGAAATCCCCAATCAAAGATACTATTCAACTACAAAATAAAAAAGGTGGGTGTTGTCAATCACCTTTCTCATCACCCAATTTCCATGAAGACGAGGGGAGAGGATAATAGGTGTGACGGTGGATCCACCCTACACATGTGCAAGTGCACAAGACATAGAAAACAAAATTTCTTTTTAATCCCACAAATATATATTTTCTACTCTAAATGCAATAAAATAAAATTAAACTAGTGGAAAATAAGCGTCTTTGACAAGCATTCCACGAAAAATAGTGTTAGTAGTATAGCAAAAATAGCCTTGGACAATCGATAAAATCTACAAAACCGCAAATCTAATCAATAACAAAAAATCCTAGTTACCTCAACGTAGATGCCAAAGTGTAGTCATAGATGCTAACATCTATGTAGACACCGATGTAAGGGTTGAACCTAGAAAATGAGGACAAAAAGTAGGAAAAAACTTAATTTTTTCTTTAATTCGAAAAACGGAGGTAAAATTATACCCACAAAGATGCCGAAGTCCACCATAGAGGATAACGTCTATGCATATGTCGAAATAGGTGTCCTACAAAAAGGAAGGTGGGAAATACAAAGCAGTCGAGATATCATTCTGCAGTGCAGACGTTGACATCTACGTAGACACTAATGTGCTGATTCCCAAAAAGACTGCCTAACTAGCCTAAAAATTTGTTAAACTAATTGTTTTTGTGATTTTTTTACCTTAATTTTTGATTTTTAGTATTTTTAATTGATTAAGAGATGAAATAATGCAGAAAAATAGGCTAAAACTAAGTGAAATCGAAGACATTGATCTAGGAAATGTAGACGTCGATCAAGAAAACTTGCATAGAACTGTTAGTAGGAAAGTTTAAATTTGAGTGGAGACATCATTCCAGCTAGGTGGAGACACATAAATAGTCCTGTGAAGACGTCAAAGTGCAGTCATATGCATTGATCCATCAAACTTGCAAAAAAGATGCTAAAATTTTGACAAAAAGATTAGTAGAAAGGGATGTGGGTCCCACTGGGCATGCCAAAATGGAGATGAGGAAATGATGTTAGAATATTCAAATACATAAAAAATTCATAAACACATAAAAAACACAATAACATGCAAAATGGAATATTATACCTTCCTCCTCCCTTGGTTTTGAATCTTTGATGAAGTGAAGGTGCACCCTTACTCCACTTGTTTGGATTGGTTCTTGGATTGGGATGTGAAATGCTCTCCACTACAACAAAAACAAAGGGGTTTTATATGAGGTAGATGGATTGATTGGATAAGTGTGGAGTGAAATGGGCATAATAACAATATGATGGATGATTGCTAAGCACACTTGGACAACATGAGATTACTAACTTCAAGGATATGGAAATAGGTAGGGGGAACTCCAATTTATAGATTGGAGGAGGCCATAATGGAGGGCCAAGATTGATTTGAAATGGAAGGTGGATATTGAAGGAAAGTGATGGGAAGGATTGAGAGGACAAGGTGTGGAGACTAAGTGATTTTTCATAAAGGCATTTCTTGTCTCCACACTCCTCAAGGTGCATGTGTAAGAGATCCCTAGGCACATTGGAGAAATAAAAAGGAATTAAAAATTCCTTAGGAAGGGACAAGGGAATTAAAAATTCCTAAATATAAGATTACATAGGAAGAATAAAGGAGAAAAGGAATTAAAAATTCTTTGGGAAGAGAGGGCATGAGAATGTGCAAAAGATTTGAAATCATTTGACATGACCAAAGTAGGTGCATTTAAGGTTTGGGAGGTGAGATGGAAAAGACATTTATGTCAAAGAGTTGACTTGCTCCTAAACATGGGGATTAGGATTGTGCAAATGCTTGAGAGAGGTGATTAGGTGGGTTAATGAGGTATTAGAGTGCTAGCGGGAAAGTTAGCAGGATGTGACATGAGGAGAGAGAATGAATGAAGGAATATAAAATTGGAGGATAATGTTAATCATGGTTCTAAAAGAATTAATTAGGCTAAGTGAAGATTAGAATAAGTGATTTGTAGGAATCACATGATTAAGTTTAATTAGAATTAATTAACTAAGTAGGACTTAGAAGAATTAATGATTTGAATGACTTTAGAAGAATGGGAAAATAATTAATTTATTGGAAAATTAATTATTGGAATATAGTGATAAAATTAATTAAATTTGATTTAATTAACTTTGAGAAGAATAAGAGTAAACATAATTAAATAAATTAATTATGTAGAAGGGCTAATTTAATCAAATATTTAATTTAATTAATTTTAGACATCTACACCTCCATTTTGAGCCCCTCTAATCTATAAATCAGAGTCTCCCCCCTTCACAAATCATCCACTTTCATTGCATTCTTATGCCACCTTTTTGATTCCCATATACATCTTTTGAGTAAACTTATGTTGCTACTTTGAGATCAAAAGCCATCCAACATCCAATCCATATCCTTTAAACATAATTAAATACATTAATTATGTAGAAAGGCTAAATTAATCAAATATTTAATTTAATTAATTTTAGACATCTACACCTCCATTTTGAGCCCTTCTAATCTATAAATCAGAGTCTCCCCCCTTCGCAAACCATCTACTTTCATTGCATTCTTATGCTGCCTTTTTGATTCCCATATACATCTTTTGAGTAAACTTATGTTGCTACTTTGAGATCAAAAACCATCCATCATACCCTTATAATGCCCAAATTCCATCACACTTTATCATCCAATCCATATCCTTTTGTTGTGTAGTGGAGAGAAATCCACAATCCCTCATCATAGTAGCAAATCAAGTGGAGCATTGGGCACATTTCCACTTCTAGCTCAATCAGAGGAAGAATAAAAAGAAGGTATAAAGGTTATTTTGTATGTTTGAAAGCTTTTATTGTCTTTCATGTCTTAATCTATGCATTTAACCTTTCTCCTATTTCCCCCCTCTTTAGTACACATTTCAAAGTGTCATCTAATATTTGCTTAAAGATACACCAATAATTGCACACTAAAAATTGCCAATAATTATCCACAAATTCCCCACTAGACATGCATTATCGGTACCAATAGTTTGATAAATTAAAACCTCAGTTTCACTCTCACAACTTTGTGACATCATTTTTTAGAATATACTAGCAAGTAAGCAATTAAATATCATTTTAGTTGCATTTGTGAGCTATACATATGAACATGGGATTAGTAAACTTTATATCAACATTATTGAGATCAATTTTAGTTGATTTACATTATGCATATGTAGCAACTTTTTTCTTATGTTTTGTGAAATCACTTTCCTTATGTTTTTAATGATTTGGCATTTTGTATAATGTTTGAAAAATGAAATTGAACCAGCTTATGCACTTGACACAACTAGTGGTAGTGGCAATCCAAATAAAGGTGCACATATGGGCCAATTATGATCCAAAAATGTTAAAAAATGAGCGGCTATTGATACGTGTACAATTTATTAATGGACTTTTAGTTTTTTTTCCTTTTTCTTTTAAGTTAGTAATTGAGAGATTGGGTGTGCAAGGAGTAAACAGTTAATGGAACATGAACACTAACTAGTACTCTTTTCCTATCCCGGTTCTCATCAATAATTCTCTGGATACTATTTCTAGACATGTCAAGAATTAAAAAATGGGGGACTTGGACCCGAGAATTGAACCACCACCTTTGGTTCCTTAAAGAAAAATGTTAAGACATGTGATAGTTTTGAAAAGGAAGGGCTTACTTGATTCTTCAAGGCAATGAGGGGGCAATATGGCATGCTTTCTTTATAGCTTATGAACAATTGGAAGGATGGAAAGGTGCAAGTATGAGGCATTAAAATTGAAGTCTCTGAGGATCTAATTGAACAAGTTACAAGTCTAAGTTGTGAGGGGGAGAAGGTTCTATGCCTAATTCAAAAGTGTGCATATGAGGAGTACATAAAATTTTTCCTAGAGGATGGTGAATAGCTTGAGTGAAACCAAAATGGGTTCAACTAGGAATATTTGCCAGTGTTGTGGGGGTTTTGAGCTACCAACTCCTTAAGTAATTTACTTTGGAAGCTAATTTCACCTTTGTCCATGGTTATCACTTTTTACTCTTAAATTATATAAGGCATAATCAGCCAATTATTTTTCCTTACTTTTTTTTCCTTGCAAAAGTGTGTTGCTGAAGAAGCTTACCCTTTGCTCCATCAAGGGTTTATGTATCTGCTCTATAATTTTTGCTTGATTGCTATTCCTACACTTAACCCTGCCCTACTTTAAACACCTTGAACTATTTCGAAAACCCTTAACCTCCCCACATCAAGAAATAAAAAATGTATTATCTTTGTTAATGATAACCCATCTTCCTCCAAGGCCATATATAAGAAAAAAGCCCTATCAAGCCTTCTTAAAGAAAAAGTTAAAGTTGGACCATGAAAACCCCCCTAATTGTTGAATTGGGATTAGGTAACCCACCATGGGTCCTCCAAAATAAATCAAAAGTTGTGGCCATCCCCTTTGCTATTGACAAAAAAATAAATGTGGATAAGGAAAAGTAATGAAACCTATAGTGGAAAGTAGCCCAATGGTTTGTCACCCTCCCTTGCCAGCTATAGGAATTTTGTTTGGAGAGAATGCCAAAGAGAATAATACTATGTATTTAGGGGAAAGGATATTTATGAGGTTAGCCAAGCTCATGACAACTACTAATATTGCTTTGACTTTTGGGAAAACTTTCCCCAAGGAAGAGAAAGATGAGAATTCTAAGAACCCCTTTCCAATGAGGATGAAAGTGAAGAGACTATGGAGGAGCCACTAGATTTAACCCTTGAAGATTATTTATTCCATTCCCTACCCTATAACACCCATTCTAGTAAATCCATGAAAGGTATCAATATACTAAAAAACTATGGAGAGGAGATAGAGGAAGAAGCTAAAGACAACGGTGTTAGGACTGGTAATTTTTGTCCTTGTTTGGCTAGTTCCTTAGCTATCAATTTTGATGATTTTTGGTTGACTTTTGAGCCCTAAAGTTTTGTGATTGCCTTGGTTCTATTTCTAACTTGTTTGGTCGGTTAAATATATTTGCAAAGTCACTTTCAATTGGTCAATATTTGTGTCATAACCAACCCCCTCTCGTGCTCCAAAGGGTGTTTCATTGATCAAAAAATTATATCCTTAGACTTGTCCTTATATTCTTAAAAAAAAATTCAATGACCCCTTGACCCTTTATTAAGTTTTAATTTTCTCACATGTTTGAGTAGTGCACCTAAAGTGTGAAGCCTCACAAACCCATGATGTTGCTAATTGTTCCCTATGGGATTACGTGGGTATGGAGGTTAATGTTAAAACAAATAGTGCCACGTAACATCTCCTTCTTGATAAATGCCTTTGATGTCACCACGAGGGCATATGGGGAGAAGGAAAGAGGTAGTAAATATAAGTCGCCTCACAATCTCGTGACGTGGGGATGTGTTGTGTAGCACCTCTCCTCGTTTGAACTCATTAGACTCATATTTTATTATTGTTTGTTTACAGTGGATACATTAGCATGATATGTTATTCATACTTATATGACATTATTTCATGCTTTATCTGGATATGGGATGCATAATTTATTTGCAGTATTTCAATACTTGTGATTTATGGCATTTTATGGATTATTGCTATGTACTGACACTTTACTTTATTTATGCAATGTGGAATTATATGTTGCATGTTTGTGAGTGTATTGGATGCAAGGGGACGATTTTCCTTCACTCATTTCAGTGAGATAGGGAACATCGTGATTCTCCTTCATCGATGTGTATGTTGTGTCTTCTATATTGTATATATGCATGTTTGGTTCGGTGATGTAGGATATTGCAGGTACAAGTACCGGTTAGGTACGAGGTATCGTCTCCACCTAGCTTCATAGGTCTGAGCATGCCTTATATTTTTCGATGGAAGTGGAGGAGATAGTAGTTGACCCTATTTTATTTAGTACACTCGTGTGAGTGTCGTCAGTTGGTCATCCTGTCAGTTTGTTCAGCCTTCGTATTTTGTCGTTTGATCTTCTTATGAGTCTTTGCTTTGATTTGCTCAGTTGTGTGTTTAGCAGTTTTAATTAATTAATTAAATGTATGGAATTATCTCATAATTGGTATTTTTGGAATTATATATTTTATGCATTGAGATTATAAATTTAATTAATTAAAAGAAATTATTAAATTAAGTTGCAAGCTGCAAGATATTAGAAATATATTTTATTTAAATTTTAGTGAAAAATAAATTAGATTAATTTCATTTATTGTTTCCTAGAATTTTAAATAAATAAAAGAACAAAAGAATAAATAAATGAATAAAAGAATTAATTAGAATGAAAGTGTTGCTTTAATTTCTTTATTAGAAAATTAATTAATTTGCATGAGAAAATGAATTTTTTCTATTATTGCATGTGAATTTATTTCTTTGTTAAGAAATTAGAAAAGAAAATAAAAAATTGCTTTTATTACTAAAATTAAATATTATGGTTTTGAGGGAAGAAGGATATGCAACCTAGAATTTTAGTTTAAAAAGGGAATAGGTCTTCATTGTAGGGGTTACACAGGAAACAGGTCAAGAATTTAGGAAAGAAATTTATTGGAAGCTTGTTGAAAAGATTAGGGCTCTTCTACAAAATTCTTCTAGGAAAGCTATACCAGGTTGGATGGCTTCTTTTGATTGTTTGTTTTTAAGAAAATAATTCTATTTCTTCAATTTTTTCTCTGATTGATGTGTGTGTAAAATTATTGTCAAATCCAAAACCCTCTTCTAGTTAATTTAGGTTTTGATTTAAAATTCTTGCTTGATGTTAATTTCTAGTTTATGGGAGTAATTTAATTTTGAGAAAATTAGGAAATTATTTTGGGAAATAGTAGTTACTAGAGAAATTATTCTCTCTTGTTTGATTTGTTCTGATAGTCCTTTAAATAAATCCTTGTGGAATTAGTTGATTTTTTTAGAAATAAATTTAATTGTGAATTAAATTTATTGGATTATCTAATTTTTAAAAAATGTGTAATTGGAATAAAATTCTGTGAATGAATTTTATTGAACTGGGAATTTTATTTCTATGTAAATTATGTCGAAGGGTTTTATTGAATTTGGAAATTATTTTCATGTTTTAAAAAAATAAATCTAAAAAAAATAGTATATAAATTTGGGTAGGGAGCTACCTATGGTAGCATCCGCTAGCGGCGGTAGTACACAGTACTACTGACGGTAGTAGTGCTACCGGTAGTAGCAGTGCTACTAGCGGGAGCATGGGCTACCATGCCAGGGCCGAAATATTAATGTTTTTTTTAATTATTCTTTGACCCCCCTGTGTGTACTGTGACGTGGCTATTTCGGGTTTCATGCCCAGGGGTTGGGTAATCAGAATGATTTATAAGTTATATTATATATATATATATATATATATATATATATATATATATATATATATATATATATATATATATATGAATATTTATATATGTATTTATATATATATTTATATATTAGTTGTGTATTTATTATGGTGTGTATTATATTATTTTACTGTTATTTAAATGCTAGTTATGAGTTGATATATATATTTGTAATATAATTATATTATATACCGATGTATATATATAGGTATGCATACAATTATATTATAATTATAAAATCAATTCATAGTATGGGTGTTTTCATAAAGCTTATAATTTTAAGATTTTAGATGTATATTGAGAAATACATTAGGAGATTAATTTTTATGTGATTTTATTTGACTTATTGGACAAATGACAAAATTCATTTATTTAATAAAGTTGTAATTCTTATTGTCTGGAAAATCTGTAATTGCAAGTTATTTATGCTTTTGCCTGTTTTAAGAAAAGATTGCCTATAATAGGATCTTGTGTAAATGGTGTTCTCAGTCAAGCTTAATTTCATTGCAATTTTGGTTGTGTTGTCATTATGTCATATGTTGTTATATCTCCTTGGCCAGGTGTTGTTTTATAACCTTATTGATATGAGCCATTATGTGCTTTTGTCCAAATGGTCAATCTTGGGTTAATGATTGTGTATCCTTCACCTGTGCTTTGTCAGGATTAGTTTTGGCTGTCTATTTTGCCATAGAGTTCTTGTAGAGAGACCTTTCTTGTTAGTGTCATATGAGAGAGAGTGGATTTCGAGTGGGGTCTGTGCCCGAAGTGGATGACAGGATAACCCATCGAAAGTCAGTTAAAAAGTGATAACCTAATAATTGATTAGGGGGTGGGTAGAATAAATATTAATTAAGATAATGTACCTCATGCATAGGTGAGTGCTAGTACAGGGCTCATAATGTAGCGAGAAGGCCTGGAATGGAAAACTTACCACCTTTTCTTCATGAAAGGATTGGTAGGGTCCGCATGAGACTTAGTTGGAACCAGAGGCTCGGGAGAGGTTACCAGGATAACCCAAGATGGGGGCTGGGACCTATGGAGGTTGTACCATGGTATCCATCTTAAGCTATGTGGTGACACTCTCTCCTTAGAGTCACTAGTGTTTTGTGAGTTGTGTTACATGGAGGTTTGCAGAGTCTTGTAGTCCTTTCGTACTTGTCTTACTTTGCTTGCTTGAGGGTTTTCTACTATCTCCTAACATGGTGGGGTGGTTCCATTTAGGGATCACATGGTCGGGTGGTAGTGCCACTTCCCATCGGATGTTCTAGATTATATCTTCAGGCGAGGAAAGGCTTCGTTGGTGATTCATGGTTCGTGGTCTATGTACTAGCTCATGTTCATGATTATTGTTCAGTTGAGACCTTGGGGTCTTTGTATCAGACTTTTATGTAACCTTGATATTGTAACTTGGTAATCTGTGGTATTATTGGAGACCATGTACTTATGGATATTGTAATATTGGATCTTTGGAATGTATGTTATTTCAGTTCCTTTGATCTTTTGTATATAGGATTTATGGGAAAATAATTGCTTTGGAATACTTTGATTCTTTCATTATGGAATTTAGATGTATGTGTAGATTTTGTCTTAAGCATTTAATTTTCCTAATTAGATGAACAACTGGATTAACCTTGATGTTAATATAATCTATGAAGTAATCTTCATTGGTAACCCTTAGGAATTCATACGTTAGGCTTCCATTGTGTTGTTAAAAGTGCTATTGTTATAGTTTATGCACTTAATCTTTAAAAAAAAATTATTACGCTCTTTTAGTTGCCTAGTTGTATTATTTTCCTCTAGGGTTTCTGGTGGGGCATTACATGTTGCTTGATTGAGCATGCGGGTTTGTGGGGGAAGATGGAAAGGAAAGGGCCCAATGAAGTGTGATCCTATATTATTCCAGAAGTTGTGCGAACAGGGGAGATTCAGTGTGGGTACGCGGACTGATAAAGGGTAATATATGGCAATCCTTATTGACTGACATGGCATGTTCATGTTACCAAAAAGGTTCTTCTTGCCATTTTTAAGGATTAGTTGAGTTGTTTGTTGCTTTATGGTTCTATGCTAGATGAGGAAGTGCTGACAAGGATAGTCAAGGTTCTTTGACTCTGTCAGGAGAAATAGGGATTAATAAATGAATAAAAAAGAAACAACATGCCAAGAGAGCTAGTATCATGACAAGTTGAGGTTTTAAATATAATTTATGTTGATAAATCTCCTATAGAAGATTATGTCCAAGTAGGATAGTTGGAAGACTTCATATGTGATAAGCTCAAGGGATTGAGAATGGTGACATGAAAAGTTGCATGAGTACAACTAATGGATTATCATTAAGAAAACTGAACTGGCGGTTGAGCGATTGATAAAGATAAGCTTTAATCCTTTGAAGAGACATAAAGAAAAAATATTGCTTGCATGCATGGTGTTATGAAGTTTAGCTATTTTTAGAACTTCTGAGTCTTTTTTACGATGATAACCAATGCATTGGCCAAACATGACTATAAAAGTGATCCTTTGTATTTGCTTGAGAGCGATTTTAGAAATGGAGTGATCATACATAGAGAAAGACTGTGGGGTAAAAGCACAAAACTGTGTTAAGTTTTAGGCCAACTTATCAGCACAAGTGAATTTAAGTAATTCTTACTAAAAATTAATTTTAGTAAAACATATGGTATATAGAGATTCATTATAGCTATATTATATATGGCCGCAACTTTTCCAATTGGAATTGTCTACTAAATGTTTATTTTATACCATTTTGGGTCCAGTTACAATTTTTTTTTTATTTTTTGAAAAACTCAATGTTTCAACAACTCCTACTCTTATAAATAATATTTTTTTAGAAATGTAAAAATACCCTTTTATAGATCTATAAGTGAATTTTCCAAAAAGTATACCTTTTAATATTTGAATTAGTTTTTATATTTTATTTTATTTTTATTGAAAGTAGGTCATCAACACTAAAATTAATATAATATATAATATAGCTATAATGAATCTCTATATACCATGTGTTTGACTAAAATTAATTTCTAGTTAGAATTACTTAAATTCACTTGTGTTGATTATCTTGTAAAGGAAAAATATTAAAATTTATTTAAAATTTTTGAAAAAAAAAATGCACTAGAGAAAAGTATCTATGTCAAGATGATATGGTTCTTTTCTAACCTGGATAAATAATTAAGAAAAAAGGTGATGCCAAATGAAAAGAGTTATATATTAGTACACACAACTTTTCAAATTTATATATTTGCACTAAAGTTTCAAGTTATCAATATACACAAAAAATTGAAGGAAAAAAGGTAAAATTTATTAAATAAAGTGTGATGTCTTATGTAACTTCAATTTCAGTATTTTATCAACAACTAAATTATAGTGTTTATTTTATGAGAAAGTATATTAAAATAATTTTTTATTTTTATTTTTAAATTACAAACATAAAATACACCAAAAAATATACATTTTCTTAGTTTACATTGTTACAAAATTTAAAATATATATTTCACTTTCTATTGATTCAATTTAAAAAGTTGAATCAGCATTGGCCATTTCCTATATAAAAGTTTGACACGACTTTGTGCTTTTACCCTGTGGGTTTATAAGGTATAAATTCTTTGACACTAAGTGGAAGATTTTTCAATAAACTACTTTGTAGCTAGAGGGATATTGAAAATCTAGAAGGTAGCTAAAGGGATATTGAAAGGCAGTCTCAGTTGCAAAAGACCTTTCAATAGCTACCTTTCTTCATCCCTTCATCAACAAATCACTTGGAGGAAGAGGGAATGGGAAGGAGAGCAGGGAGGACAAGGAAAATTTGGTGGTTTTTCTCTTTTGATCTCCACATTTTCGTATGAACTCTTCTTTCCATTTTAAGAGTTTCTAGCTCTATGAGTTCCTCCTTTAGTTTGGAGAATGTCATCCTTTTGGCATTGTGGAGCTCCTCTTCTAGTTTGTTGAGCTCTTCTGCTAGCTAGTATTATGCAAGTATACCACCCTCAGAGTTAGTAGCAGTGTGATGGTGGCACGACTTAAAGTTGTTGAGATTCAATGGTGTTTTATTCTTCACCTAGGTAATTTCTAGTGCACATAGTCCAATTTTGTCTTATTCTCAGTAAGTAGTGGGCTTCTCCTTTTCTGTGTATGATCTAAAATGTGTCAAAAGAAGAAGAAACCAAGTATAAATAGCCTAAAGCTTGTTGCATTCCTTTCTATTATAAAAGGAATATCGGGGCTATGATTAAGGATTTAGAAATTTTTGTATTTTGGGCGGGTGGAAGCGGGGCTATGTCCATCTAGGGTTTGATAATCTCATTAAGAAGAAGAATCTATCTTCTATTATGTAAATTTCAACTAGGAATGGATAGAATGTTTAAATGTTGTAGATATCGTCTCCCTTTGTATTTTCATAACTCATACAAATCATAATATTAAGGATGCTTTGATTTGTCTTGATTTTTCTTTGTCAATGTGTGACTATGTTTATGGGTTTTCTTCAAGGAAGGAATAAAATTCTATCTGCAAGTTATAGTGAATTTTGGAAGTCTCAAATGGATTAACAAGAATAGTTTATGTAGCTAACAAATTGAGTTGTATTATGTTAGGAATTATTGCCATGAAGACTCACTAAATAGAATTGTTTTACAGTATGGGTTTATTCTCTTAATTTGTGGGTATGACTCTATTCCTTGGGATATGCATTGGCCTACAAATACTACTTAGAATGTGTTTCAGAAATATGTTATAATATTCTCTTTCTTTCCCTTTCTTTCTTTATTTAAGAAATGTAGAGGGTAGATTTTAGTGTGCACACTTGGTATCCCCTCATACCCTTCAAGTGATGCAAATTTTATTTTCATAGTAAACCTTAAAGTCAATGGGATTAGGAATGAATACATAGTTAATTGTATAATCCCCATATAACTGTGAAACATCTACCATATGTAAACTTGCACATTATAGTAGTTTTATGAGTATACCGAGCATACACATCCAAAATAGGAATACCTTCTTGAGTTAGGTAGAGATTGATGTGAAGAAGGCTAGGCATAGCCTTGTTATGTTTTGTTTGCTTGTCTTTAGCTTGTTGATAGTACAAATTGGGTGATATAGGTTCACAGTCCCATAACCTAGGAGATTTATTTTTCCTTAGGGCAAGAGGTGGCATGAAATATTGTCAACAGAAATGGCAACTCCACTAGGGAGACTCTATGCCAAATTCATATGAGGAAGGGGTCCAAAATATGATGTAATCTAAAAAATTAGTTTTAGATTATCAAATTTTTATATCTAGAGGTTTTGTAGTAGCGAATATGAAAAGTTATCGTGTGACTTTGTTGATGGAAAGACCCAGAAGCAAAAAAGTATTTGTAGAATCTTCATGTTCTAGAAGATTCATTCCTCTATAAAGGAGGTGGTGACTCTCTATCTGAAAGAACCTAAAAAGTGTGAAGAAATGTACTAGATCCACAATATTCCCAGTTAGGAAAGAAGGTGAACAACTATTGTAATTTATTTTTAGGTATTCCTCAAATTTTCACGAAATAATGAAGTTCCCTAAATAGATGAAAGATAGCACTAAAATAGGGAAAGAGATGGTAATATTTTATGTTTCTCATATATTTCATTCTACTCATTATATAAAGAGAAGCATGTGTGTTGCACCAATTTATGAATGAGACCTTAGTTGTACTAGACTTTATTGTACCTAGTTTTGAAGTCTCATGTTGTAAAAGAAATCTTGTAATAGCATATATGTTAAGGATGTATCAATAATTTAAGCAAGGAAAACTTTAAGAACCCCCTCCCCCCCCCCAAGGTGTATAATTGCTGAGGAATATATTAATTTTGTGGTTTACGAAGAAAAAATAATAATCTCCATTAGCGAATCATTCATGATCTCTCAAAGTTTGTGAAAAATCCTGGTGAATTGTAATGTTTTTAAAACCAAAAAAAAAATTGCATGGGCAAATCGTAATGTTTTTAAAACCAAAAAAATAATTGCATTGGCAATTTCAACCTATTTTAAAACCATAAAAAAACATATTGGCAATTTCAACCTATTTTCAAACCATAAAAAAAAAATATTGGCGATTTCAACCTTCTTTCAAAATGTAAAAAATATATATTGGCAAATAAAAATAATTTTCAAAGCATTAAATTAATTTTGTGGGTGAATTAAATCATTCATTGATCTGCAACTTGTTACAAGTGTGGTTGTCGTTGCACCAAAAGATCGACCTTTCAATGCCTATACAACCACTAGACTTATAGAATCCACAGGAGGCTGTTAAACCATGTCGCAAATCCATGAGAGGGATGTTGGCCCACTACCAACAATCCCCCTCCCAATGTCACTTGCCGCAGCCTGCATGATTCGAACCTATGACCAAGCTCTGATAACACTTGTTACAAGTGTGGTTGTTATTGCACCAAAAGGTCAACCTTTCAATGCCTGATACAACCACTAGACTTATAGAATCCATAGGAGGTTGTTAAACCATGTTGCGAATCCACACAAGGGATGCTGGCTCACTGCCAACGCAACTTAAAGTGGAGCATGAGATAAACTATCACCCTAAAATTATAGACATGGAATGAAAAGCTGATTGAAGAATTTTAAATCAATTCATGACATAAGGTAAAGCCTTATTAAGAGAGGTTGTCAGTGACATAAGGTAAAGCCTTACTAGGTGCATGATCATCATTATCACATGCCATAAGAGAGGTATGATCAGTATAATGCTCATGGACAAGTAAATTTAATGAACCCTAAACAAGATGTATCATGTAATAATGAAACACAAATGAGGGTAGATCCAAAATCTAATCAAATCTAATATAAAAAGAATGCAATCATAAAATCAAATCTCAAAAAAATCACTCTTTCATAATCAAAGGCAAACAAGAAAACATATTCACCCACAATGAATCAACTATTAAAATTGGAAGGTCACTTCATTAAGACAACATCAAGACAACAAACCAGTGCCTTATCCTAGGGTATAGAGTCACTTACAATTCAAAGACAACCCGATAATAAACTTCAATAAGATTCATTTGCAAATAAACAGGAATGAATATACCATTACATACACAACTATAATCATTAGATTTGTATTAAAAAAATTATTTCACTGAAACCCCCCCCAAGAACTTTAATTCTTTCCTTGAAATAAATCCTAAAATAATTCCATAATCTTCCTTGCAGACACGTAAATTGAAAAATCCTTGACCATTCAATTCATAATGAAAACATAAATTCAACACAAAGACAATTATGTGAAGATTTCAAACTGCAAATGATATTATATTCATATTGATATTAGAAAGTAGATTCAAAATGCGATTCAGCTATGCACTTATCAAAATCTTGATCTATAATCAGAGTTTTCAACATCAATAAAAGTGGCCATCCCTCTCTACCAATTAAAAAAAAGTGGCTATCCCTCTCAAATTAATATTGGAATCCTTTTATAAGATGAAGATGCAACAAACTTAGGATTACTTTGAGGAATCTTGGGTAACAACCTGACATGTCTTCTTTTGCTTTAGCATGGCTTGCCACCTGTCCACCTCTTTGTCTATTGGCCAACTTGAATGCCTTTACCTCTTCCAACTTTGCAACTAACTCTGTCCATCTGGCATCTGTAGCTACCCTGGCCTCAACAATAAACTTTGTATGGTCAACCTCAACCTTGAACAACGAATCAAGCATACTGTTAAGGAAATCAACATCAACTTAATCATCTATATGCTTGATTATTTTTTCTCCCTCCAGAATCAAATCAAATTCGCTGGTCCAATTAGAAACTGATTTGAATTCTCCATTACTACCATAAATTGAAGGCACCAATGTACTATAACCTTCCCCAAATGTCTATAATTTTTCATTTATAAGCACATCCTTCCCTATGAAAAATGCATAAGCTGCATTGTGTTTGACAATTCAAATAACTGAAAGACAACTAAGAGAGGGGGAGGGGGCTGAATTAGTTGTCACAGATTACCAGAACATTTAGCAATCATAAATTTAATATCAGAACCCAAAACATTAGTACCAGAATACTTAAATCAAATACCAGAATAGAAATTAAACCAATTAAGCATAAACAATAATCAGAGAATAAATACCATCCATATGACACCAAGATTTATACGTGGAAAACTCGGTAAAGGGAAAAACCATGGTGGGAAGCCTACCCATAATCAGATAATACTTCTGCAATTACAATTGAGGGGCCTGCACTTGCAAGAAGGCCAACAACCTAGAGCACACTACTCATCACAAAAGGAATCTCACTGACTACATAGAAATCTAGACTACAATCTGGAGAAGTGATTGAACTAGAAAGATAGCATCTCCTATGCCTAAGTACAATTCCGGTTAAGCTTAATACTGAAAGACTAAATCCTCTTACATAAACCCAATTCGATCTCTAATGATCGACCAAATCCTCTGCCTAAATGATATTATATTATTCACACATTACATATCCCCATACCATTCACATCATAATGTACAATGAGATCTTACATCTATATATACAAACCCTCAACCATAAACAATTAGGTCAACCACTAGACAATAAACCAATTACATAATTACAAAACATGTCAGCCTTAGACCAAACAAATAATATCCAACACATAAGACATCCCAAAAATGTATTGAGAAGTCCAATCCACATGCTACATTAAGTCGATCCATAACCTAGATCAACCGAGACCCAATATAGGTCCACATGCTAAAACAATGATCTCCATCTGCTAAGTCTCAAACATGATCATCATCGGCATCCTGAAACCATACTAGACACTGCACCAACACCACTTATGCATATCATCAAAGATGTTCATCAAAAGCTCTGCCACTGAAACCCTCACTGAAACCGTAAGACAAGCTTCCAATAAAACAAGATAGCATCTGATCACCAGACCAAAACCAACTGACTGAATATGAACATGAGTATCATGAATAAGACAATTCCATAACCAAACCATATCGGAGCATACCGGATCATACCAGATCCAAACCAACCAAAAACTACTCAACCTATCGGGACCAGAAGGGTGTCGGTAAAGCAAAATAGCTAGTGTTGACATCAATGATAAAACATCAATGCAACACATAATCAATTCCTCCAAATGGCCAACAATCTCCCCCTTTGGAATTGATGGCAACACTAGATGTGAAAAACATCTAAGTACCAATAAATGCCAAACAAGTCTCCCCCAATGGAAGACAACCAACAATCTCCCACTCAAAGATAGACCAAACTTCCCCTGTGAATGATATCTCTGTATAGCCCTGAATTACGCATATATCTCTCACCCTAATGTATACAACTCCTTAAGTTTTTCTTTTTCACATCAATATCTCTCCCCCTTTGACATCAATGCTAGAAATTTGATAAAAATATCAAAGAAAAAATGTAAACCTATTAAAACACAAAGCTAAGTACTCCCCCTGAGCACTAGCATCCCCACATCAGTGCCAGAATGAAAAGTATCTCTGATAATGCATATCGGACTGATGCCAAACTGCATCAATCAAGTCTCTACTAGATGGGCAAAAACTCCCAGTCTGTCTCTGAAGTACTCAAATGATTCCTTAGGCAAAGTTTTAGTGAAGATATCTGCAATCTGCTCTTTAGTGTTCACATAAACTAGTCTAACTTCATTTGCTTCCACCTTTTCCTTCAAAACGTTGTACTTGATAGATATGTGCTTTGTCTTAGAATGAAATACCAAATTCTTTGATATATCAATAACAACAAAGTTATCATAGTGAATAACTACCGGTCCAGTGCAATGCACTTTTATATCCTTCAATATTTGCTTCATCCATAGAGCCTATGTGAATTTAGTAGTAGCAACAACATACTTAGCTTCAACAGTTGATAAAGAAGTACATGACTATTTCTTGCTGATCCATGAAACCAACTTCTTTCCATGAAAGAAAGATCCACCAGAAGTACTTTTCCGGTCATCAACATCTCCAGCCCAATCAGCATCTGTATATGCACATAAAGTAAAGTCATCATCCTTAGGGTACCACAAACCATATTCTGATGTACCTTGCAAGTATCTAAAAATAATTTTCACCACACTCTCATGATTTTATCTAGGATCACTCTAAAATCTTGATACAATACAAACAACATTCATTATGTCAGGCCTAGTCTGAGTCAAATAAAGGAGACCTCCAATCTTAGATTTGTATCTTGTAGGATTTATCAGTGCAAAAATATCTTTCCTTGGCAATTTCTCACTTGTAACCATATGAGTACTTACCGGTTTAGAATCTCCCATACCAAATTTCTTCAACAATTCCCTAGCATACTTAGTTTGACAGATGAAAATACCTTTGTCAATTTGAGTAATCTGCAAACCTAAGAAAAATTTCATTTCCCCAGTCATAGACATCTCAAAATTCTTCCTTCATATTGTTAGCAAATTCCTTACACAACTTATCTTCACCTCCAAAAATAATGTCATCAACAAATACTTCAATAATTAGTATATCATCATCAGTGATCTTATAATATAAATTACTGTCAGCATTACCCTTAGTAAAACCAAGCTTCAAAAGATATATATCCAACCTTGCATACCAAGCTCTAGGTTCTTGTTTCAATCCATATAAAAATTTCCTTAACCTGCAAACCATGTTTGTATCCTTTGATAGTGAAAAACCATCAGGTTGCTCAATATAAACTTCCTCTTCAAGATCCCCATTAATAAATGCACACTTAACATCCATATGATAAACCTTGTAGTTTTTATGGGCAGCATAGGCAAGAAATAATCTTACAGCTTCAATCCTAGCTACACGTGAAAAAGTCTCACCATAATCAATTCCTTCCTTCTGAGAATATCCTTTACAAACCAATCTAGCCTTATTTCTTATAACTTGACCATCCTCATTGAATTTATTCCTAAAAACCCATTTAGTTCAAATAACATTCTTACTTTTAGGCCGGGGAATTAAAGTCCATGTGTTTTTCTTCGTAATCTGATTTAATTCTTCTTCTATATCTTTCAACCAATATTCATCTTTACATGCTTCAATTACTTATACCATTTCAAGTTGTGAAATTAAACATACCTCATTAGTTGTCAATCTTCTTCTTCTCATTACCCCATCGTTCTTATCCCCAATGATCTACTCTTCTGAATGATTCAATCTCACATACCTAGGAGTCTTCTAACTCTCTGTTCCTCTTCTCGGTTCTTCAGTTACTATAGAATTTTTTGATACTGCCAGAGTAATTAGTTCAAAACTCTGTTCTAGTAAAGGTGCTACCGGTTCAGATATAATCATTTCCACTATCGTTTCCTTCTCATAAACTTTGATTTGACTTCTATTCATCTCATCCACCTTGACATTAGTGCTCTCCACAATTGTCTGCAATATTTTGGTATAACATCTATATGCCTTTCTTTCATTAGAATAACTAAGAAATATGTCTTTATCACATCTAGGATCAAATTTGCCAATGACATCATCTCTCCTGATATAACGTTTACTACCAAATATTCTGAAATACTTAACTGTAGGTGTATTATGAAACCATGATTCATAAGGTGTCTTACCGGTTTCTCCTTTGATATGTACTTTGTTTAATTTATAAACCATTGTACTCATTGCTTCTCTCTAGTAGATATGAGGTAGACTAGCTTCCATCATCATTGTTCTAGCAACATCCAAGATAGTTATGTTCTTCCTTTCCACAACTCCATTCTGCTAAGGTGTCCGAGGAGCAGAAAATTGTCTCCTTATACCATGCTTCTCACAAAAGTTATTAAACTCACCGGATGTGAATTCTCCACCATGATCTGACCTCAAACATTTAATCTTCAATCCTATCTCAGTTTCCACTTTAGCCTTAAAGATTTTAAACTTTTCAAATGCCTTAGATTTCTCCCTTAGAAAAGTAACCCACAATAAAGATTGGATTTCAAAGAACTAGTGAGGATAACAATATTTACTTGAAGACAGAAGGAGACAAGTTATTGATTGCATAAGTATTTGATGATGATATCATATTTGGAGGAGATGATGATATGAGTTTAACTTTTGCAGAAGTAATGAAAAATGAATTTGACATGTCTTTGATAGGTGAAATCATTTCTTTTTATTGGTTTGTAGGTCCAACAGCTGAAAGGAGGAATCTTTATCAGTCAGTCTAAATATGTGAAGGAAGTATTGAAAACCTTTGGCATGGAAGACTATAAACTGGTTGGAACCCCCCTAGTTATCGGATGCAGATTATCTAAGGAAGATAATTCAGATCCAGTGGATGAAAAAGAGTATAGATCAATGATTGGAAAACTATATTATGTTGTTCATAGAAGATCAGATATTGCTCATGTAGTTGGTATAGTGGCTAGATTTTAGAAAAATCCTAAAGAAACTCATATGGTGGCAGTGAAGAGAATTTTTAGGTATCTTAAAGGAACTATTGATTATGGATTATGGTATCCATACAAAGGGAACTTTTCTTTGAAGGTATTAATAGATGTTGATTGGGCAGGTAATATAGATGACCAGAAGAGCATAACCGATGGAGCATTCTTTCTAGGTGGAAGACTGGTATCCTGGACTAGTAAGAAACAAAGTTGTATTTCTCAATCTATAGCAAAAGCAGAGTATGTGGCTGCATCTATGAACTATACTTAAGTAATATGGATGAGACATGTGTTAGAAGGATTCAAGGAGAATATGGCAGAACTAGTGGTCATATATTGTGATAATACAAGTGCAATAAACATTTCAAAGAATTCAGTATTGCATGCTAGAACAAAGCATATTGAATTGAAGTATCATTTCTTGAGAGAAATAATGCAGGAAAAGACAGTCATAATGGATCATGTGTCAAGTAAGGAGCAGTTAGCAGACATATTCACTAAGCCATTCCCTAAGGCAACCTTTGAATATCTTAGAGGAAAGCTAGGGGTTATACCCCTACCAAAGGTCAATTAAGATAATGTTGATGCATCAATCCAGTGGACTAATTGAAGATCTTTCAATATGGATTGATGAGAAGAGGGCTACTCCTTATGGGGAGTAGTAGAGATGATGAATATGATAATAGCAGAGATGGATAATACAAGAGCAATAAAAGATGAATTTGATACTTTGAACCTTTAGAATTATTGTCAAAGGGGGAGAAGAAAAGTAAACAGGGAGAAGTAATGCAAAGGGGGAGAAGGAAAGATAAAGGAGGAGAAGAGTAGTGCAACAGATTAGTACAATAGTCATAACAGTTAGAGTTTCAGCTTTATGATGAGATTTTGGTGTTGCAACTTTTGGTGTTTCCATCAATGCCAAAGGGGGAGATTGTTGGCATAACTAATGGAGATGAGGATGAGATGAGAAGATGACCGGTGATCAAGTATATGATTGATGTTATCACAAGGGAGATTGTTGGCTAGATGATGATGATAGGATGTTTGATGACTTTATTTGTGTTGTCATTGATGGCAACCATGTTTGTTGAGTCATCTAAGTTATCTAGACCTACCGATATAGCCTAACTGGTAGAGGAATGAGCTAGATATTATATTAGATAGAAGGAGACAAGTTATTGATTGCAGAATAAGGTATAGCTTTTGGTTTCTATCTCTACAAATGACTATTGATAATCTCTGATAGAACCGAGAACTTATATAGGGGGTCATTTGCATGCAAAGTGTTCACTTTGCTTGTGTCACAACCTATATTTGCTAAGTGATCCACCAACATGTACCCCTCCTTGTATGTATGTGAGATGTTAAATGCTTGAAATTTATCCAAAATCAGCCATTCTTGTTGGAGAATATATAAATTTTTCTAATTGTGGCAAATTCGCTTTTTGCAAGCCTCTACAATGATGAGAGAGTCATTCTCAACATGAAATCACTTGACACCAAATGATTTAGCAAGATCGAGACCATGAAGGAGAGCAAAAGCTTTAGCCACATTATTTGTTCTAGGTGGGAGAGAGATTGATTTAGCTTCTATTAAGCTACCAACAGAGTTACATATGCATATACCCATAGCTGACACACTTGGATTACCTATGGATGCTCCATCAAAGTTTAGTTTGAGGAATGTAGGGGCTGGAGGCATCCATTTAATGACCAATCTATTGACTCTAACCTTTGTGTTCATTATAGAGCCTTGAAATGGTAAAGAGATATTACTCCATGTCTTGAGAATAATATCATCCCATGAGGAAAAAATAGATGAACAAGCCTTATTATTTTTGACATGGGCCATTGTTGCTTCTTAAACTAATTTCTTCAAGTTTTCTAGAAAAGTTTGGAAGGTAGAGGGAGTATTTTTGAAGATGCACTTGTTACATTCCCACCATATTGACCAGATTACCACTGAAGGTACAATGCACCAAATGCTTGGAAAAAAAGACTCTTTGTACAATAATAACCAAGATTGGTAGAGATCCCAAACTATGAAAGGCAGGGGAAAGGACAAAGAAAGTTTTGAGAGAATAAACTCCCAACATTCCTGAGCAAATGAGCATTGAAGATATAAATGATTTGTGTCCTCAAGTTTCTCCCCAGAAAGGACACAAGTGAATTGATTAGCAATTTGAAACCTAGCAAGTCTTTCACATGTGAGGACTCTATTCTTAAGGACCAACCAAGTGAATCTTCCCGCCTTTGGAGGGATCATATTACCCCAATAGAAAGAAAATGTTCTATGAGACTATTCTTGTTGATTCCTTTTTTCAATTGCTTGATATCCTAATTGGTGGATTATATTATAATTGCCTTTTTATCCATTTGGGTTATTAATTAATAATTTATTTTACCACCCTATTTTATTATTGACTGCAAGACTAGGTAAGTTTAAATAATATTATTTAAATATATAATGCCTCAAATTGAGGTAGGGGTTGGTAAGAAATATATTTTAATAGATTATTTTCATTTTCTAACATATTCTATAGTTTGGATATGATTTTCTATATATTGAGTTTTCTAAGCACTGCCAAAGGTTGGCCTTCTTGGGAATTTTTCTGCGATTGAGGATTTTGGATTTTGTTTTGGGAGCTTGGCTTGGAAAGATTTTAGAGGGTATATTTCAGTGTGCACACTTTCCCTTTCTTTTTTTCTTCAATACATAGTAGTATTCTCTTTGGCATTCTTTCCCTTTCTTTCTTTCTTCATGAAATGTAGAGGGTATATTTCAGTGTGCACACTTGGCATCCCCTCATACCCTTTGAGTGATGCAAATTTTATTTTCTCACTAAACCTCAAAGTTAGTGGGATTAGGAATGAATATAGAGTTAATTGTATAATCCCCATATAATGTAGAAACATCTATTGTATGTAAGCCTGCACATTATAGTAGTTTTATGAGTACATGGAGCATACAGGTCCAAAATAGGAATACCCTCTTCAGTTAGGTGGAGCTCAAAGTGAAGAAGGATAGGTATAGATTTGTTGTGTTGTGTTTTCTTTTTTTTACCTTGCTAAAAGTGCAAATTGGATGCTATAGGTTTGCTGTCCAGTAACCTAGGAGTTTTATTTTTCCTTAGGGTAGGAGGTAGCAAGAAAAATCATTAACAAATGGGATGACAATCAAGTAACTTAACTAGTTGGTTCTCTCCATAGAGTTAGAAGATTTGAGTCCTACAATTACTAATCTAAAAAAATCTTAGGAATACATGGGTTGCATGAAAAATAGGGATACAATTGCCTTCTTAGAAAAGGTCATGGGACAAATAGTAAGGATCAACAATACTCTTATGCACAAGACTATGATAGAAGCGATCATAGTTGGTTCAAAAATAGAGAAAAGAGCTAGAAAGAAAGAACATAAGGACAAAGTTGTGGACTAAAGGAAAGACAAAAATACTAGTACCTACTGTGTGGGAGGCAGTGTTAGAAAAATGGTCAAAGAATGGGTCTTGATCTATTAGAGTCTATTGCGCTCTTTATTATCTAGTACTATTTAGACTATAAGTATATTAAATGTTGTTTCATAAGTTATTATTCTCAACTTTGTTGTTTTGCATTTTACTCTCTACATTTGTAATTATCACTTTTAGTTTCTAGGCTTGTTTGTTAGCTTGGTTTCCAAACCTCTAGGGTTTTTTTTGCTTCTCTATGGACTGATCTATATGGGTTAGGGGCCCTTCCCCTACTTAATAAAAAACTTTCTATCTTTTTAGAGACCTCGATTCAGTTTTCTTAGGCACAAAGGAAAATTGAATCACATATTTTTTTCTTTCTTTTATAGTCACTACACTATAACATAAGAAGGCTTAGTTTCTCTAAAAATATATATTTTTGAATAAATTACCTTTTGTGTAATAGAATCCCAAAGATTGTATCCTTTTACCAAAATATCCAATGGAGATACATTTAACAACCTTGGTACCCATTAATTTTGCTTCTCCTCAGGCACATGTGCATATGCCTCACGATAAAAAAATATCAAATCTCCAAGTGGAGGTTTATGAACAAAACATGCCTTCATTAGTGTACTTCTATTAAAAACTGATGTAAGAGACGTATTTATTAGGTAAAAATCAATAACTACAACTTTGACACATTTTTTTTTGTTCTAGTCCAACACCACATAACATACTCTTGGCCTTTTCCATCAATGTCATATTTATACTTTATAAAACTCAATTTTTATATGGAGAATAAAGAGTGGTCATTTGTCTTTGGGGACCACAATATTTATAGAATGTTTCAAAAATGTTGGAGAACAATTCACTACTATTATTAGTCCTCAAGCACTTTAACCTTTTTTCTAATATAGAACTTAGCCATTGCTTTAAAGTGTTTACAATGATTTAAAATGGACCATCTTTACTCTTTAAAAATAAATTCATGTTCTCATACTGAAATTATCAACAGAAGAAACATAATTAACATATTTACCAATAGAAGGAACATCATTTTGACCAAATACATTTGAATGAATTAGATCTAAAATATATGTAAACTTATTAAAACTGGAGTAAAATTGAATGTGATGTTTCTTATAATATATACACTATTCATAAAATTCAAAGCCAAGATTACTATAATCCAATTCATCAACAAGGTCTTTTATTTTTCAAGGCTCATAGAGTATTTTTTCCATTACTGTTAAGTTTATGGTGGCATAACATGGTCTTCTTTATAGGCAGCTTTTATTCAATAGATAGACCTTTAGGTACCTAGAAGCCATTATCGTGTACTAAAAAGGAAACCATCTCTTCATCCAGCAAAGTAATTAGTCTCTAACTTAATCTTAATATAAGTCCCATTACACTCAACAATAAATGCATAAAGCTGATATAATGTACCCAATCTAGTTCCTTTTACTTTCATCATAACACCTCTCACCATTTTCACATCTTCTTGAAAATATTGTATGTGCACACCCAAATTTATTAGTTTGATAAATTTAGATAAGAAATTTCTCGATATTCTTATTATATGCAAGATGCTAGCAAATCATCTTACTCTAGACCATTAAAAAAACATAAAAATACTTTCAAATTCAACAATGTCAATGACAAATTTATCACCCAAATAGACCTTACCACCATCATATTTTTCACACTTACTAAAGTAATCTCTATTTGGAGTCATGTAAAAATATGCTCCCAAGTCAATCAACCATGCAGTACCACTTACATGAATGGATAAGGTAGCAATAAAAGCATCTGCATCTTCCTTCTTGGACTAATAATAAAAAACTTGTGTCTTCTTATTTTTATTCTCTTCTTTATAGTCCTTTCAAAAGTGTTTATATTTGCCACAATTTCAACATAAATTGCCTTTGAGTTACTACGTTATTTTGATTTGCCCTTGTTCTTGGACCTAGAGCAACCTTTCTAAGTTTCTCATTCATACCTTATCCTTTTGGTCTTCTTCAAACAATTAAAGCCTCTTTGACATTTAGAGATGAATTTTTTCTTCCTTGAAGAGTAGAGAACCAACCACATCCTCCATCTTCAAGATGACCAAAGTGCTCCCAATGGCCATGAATAGGGTATCATGCCAATTTCATAATGAATGTAGAGTTTTTTTCAGCTTTCTTCCTTGTCTGATATCACCCTAGTAGAGGTCAACTAATTCACCAACATATTGAAAGTTTCTATGTGCTCAAATATTTGTTCACCGTCTTCAATTGATAAGGAATAAAAAAATTCCTTAATAAAATCTTATTTACTAGAGATTTGGCTTGATATATCTCACCCAAATTCTTTTATAATTTTTCCAAAGTGGGTTCCCTTTGAACATTTATTAGAATCAAGTCTACAAGTCAAAATCTTATGATACCTTTGGCTTTTATATCCATTACATCATATTTTACAAAAAGAGATGGATCTATAGGCCTTTTGACATTATCATTTGCTACATCTCATAGATCTCAATGAATCAATATATCTTCCATCTTTAGCCTCCATGTTTTAAAATCTATGCCAAATAAAGTGGATGCGGCTAATCTCCACACAAAATGACACTCTGTACAATTTCTAAAATTTGAAAAACACAATGGATTTTTGTGAAATTTTTAGCAGTTAAATCTTCATGATTTATGTCCCCGTTACTATAAAAACTTAAAAAATTGGACAAAAAATCATTATGTTTTGCTGATCTGGGAGTTTTTCTCAGTAGTATTTTGTTTGGAGATTAGTCATAGGCAAAAAAATTCTCCAACTCAATTCTTCTAGATGTGCTTGACATCCCTTCTATTCAAAAATATAGAATACAAAATGATCTCCACAAACTCCCACTCAAACCTTGATTAGCTAAAAAAACCTTGAACCCAACAAATAGAAGTGAAAATTAGCCAAGCTATAATACCACATGTAAGGAAATAAAGATGTAGGCTTCCTACACTAATACTGATAGGAATATTATCCAAATTTTAATTCAACTAGATTATAAATATTTGAAGAGACACATATAAGATAACATGATAGAATAACAATAAGAATATATCACAATGACTTACATGCATAAGACCTGATGCTCTGCAAAAAGGGAAGATTAGCCAATGATATCGAGACACAAACAAGAAGAAAAGGGAAATTGTTAGTGTCAGAAATCACAAACAAAATACTTTCCTACACAAGCATATCAAAAGAGATATCAAAAGCATGATAAAATATCTAACTAAGAAGGTAAATATGATGAGGCATCTCCAAATGCCTCCTGACATGCTCTTGGTTTCTTCTCCCTTGTTCCTCTCCTCTCCAAGTTCCAAAATAGTGTAGCTCTCAGCAGCTTTTTGCACTATGGATGCTTATGGAGGTTTGAGATTGAATTATTTGCTTTAAATGTGAATAAAAAGCTAATACTATGCTATTGATACTAAAATGATTTATTTTAACCAAAATGACAATATTATTAGTTGATTATGCTAAAATGCTCTCTCAAAATGCCTATAGCTTAAATGCATACAAGTTTTCAGGATCTAGATTATGAAGAAATGGGCTCTATTTATAGGAAAAATGGAGAAATGGATGGTTGAGATTGAGTAATCTCAACAAGGGTTAGGATTGAAAGATATCAAATCCATGTGAGGGCTTTCAACCCAATCCCAAGATGACAAGTGTCAATGTGAGATAGGTTGAGAAGAGAGGGAATAAGCATTAAATGTTTGACATGACCTTGGGAGTTAAGGTCAAAGTTAGTTGAATGAATAAACTCTTTATTCAAAGAATAAAGCTTTTATCCAATGGATAAACTCTTGTGCAAAGGCAAAAGGGATAACCATGGTCAAAGCAATAAATGCTTGAGGAGACATATGAGTGCAAGTTGAAATAACCATAAATGGTTATGTAAGAGCCATAAATGGTCATGTAAGAGCCATTAGTGGTTTTTGGAAGACTTTAGAGGTTAACTTGTTGAACACATAAAACATTTAATGCTTTTCAAAGACTTTGGAGTCTTTGAGAAGTGACTTAAAGTTGCTTAGGAATGTGACAATAATTTGGGGATGGATTAGGCTAATTAGGAAGGGTTTAGAAGAATCTAGAGGGGGATTAGATTTGCATGTGGGTTTGGTGGGTGAGGGAAAATAGGATTTTAATTAAAATAAAATTAATTTATTTCAACTTGTATGTGCAAGTTGCATTTGTAGGAAAATGCAAGTGGGGGGGGATAAATGATTTAAATAAATATTTTATTTAATTTATTTAAAAGAGGAAAAGGGGGATTTAATTAAATAAATAGATTTATTCATTTAATTGATTTGAATTTAGTTTAATGAATTAATTAAAATAAATTGAATAATTTATTTAATTAATAGGAGAATATTTGGAGATGAATTAATTAAATATTAATTTAATTAACTGATGGCTAATGGATTTTTAATCAAATAAATAGCAAATATTCATTTAATTAAGCTGGACAGATTTGTGTGACTACATTTGCCCCTCTTTGAGATGGTGTGGTTTATCGTGTCGTTTCAAAGAAAGAAAAATAGGTGTGAAGAGATGCCCCATAAAATGTAAATTTAATGGGTGGTATGGCCCCTCGAGAGATGGGCCAAAAAATTTCAAAAAATCAGGTGATCTCTCGAAAAAAAATGAAAATTGGTAGGGTGGTAGAAGAGAAGAAGTTAACAACGCAGGTGAAAAATAGAAGAAATCAGGGGTAAAATGGAGAAATGGGAGGCTCAAAAAGTTTACAGGGACCACGAAGGTGAGCGAGGGAAAGTTACGGTGACTATGAAGGGTTTATATGGGGAGAAAGGGGTGAAAACAGAATCATTTGTTACCGCGACCAGTGTGAAACCAGAGCTCTGAGATTGACTTTTGAGAGGAGCGAGCAGCAGTCAGGATGCTGGTACCAGTTGCAGAGCACCAATTAAAGCGAGTTCGTCGGTTCTAGTGGCTAAACGACTACGGACTAGTGATACACAAATTTGAAATTTTAATTTTTATGCATTTTGGTCATGTTTTCTGCTGAGTCGAAGTTGAATCGGAACAATAGCGCTAAAACTATGTTTTGGCGCTATTGTCCAATTAACTAGTGCTATTATGCCGCTATGGTGCTATTGAGGTGCTGTTTGAGCGCTTTTGCAACTTTTAGCACTATTGTAGGCTAGTTTAGGCATTTTTGATGGATGAGTGCTATTGAGTGCTTAATTGAATGCTTTTGTCGTTAATCAGTGTTATTGTCTTGTTGTTGTAGTGCTTTTGTAGTTTTAGCACTTTTGGATAGCTGATTAAGCGCTTTTGTGTGCAAAATAGCACTTTTGTTTGCAAGATAAGGAATGCCCCAGTTTATGTGAAAATCTCCTGATGCCAAAGATGGATGGATAGGGAGGCGAAGTGGGAGTTGTTTTGAACCATAGCAGCCTGATGAGACTTAGGTCATTAGGATAAATGCCTGTTGAAGTCTAGGTGTGCCATGATTGCTTACCTGTTGAGACCCGAAGATACTTGATCAAAGTATCTGTTGATAGTCTTAGGTTTAAACTTTAAGAAAGTTTGAAAATAAAACAACTGATGAAGAGTGATTGACGTCCATGTGCAGGAGGATCTACGAGTGTTGCAGTTATGCAAGAGACATCCAGTGACACAGAGGTTGCGAGATCGGCTGACAGAGGCCGAGATCGATTGCATTGTAGCTACCGGTTTGTATGAGGTGATGCACATGCCCGTGATTCGAATGAATCATGGATTGATTACCATGTTAGCAGAGCATTGGCATAGCGAGACGTGCACATTTCACCTTGTGCAGGGGGAGATGATAGTGACCCTGGAGGATGTGTGGCGCATCTTACGTATTTCGATTTGGGGGGAGCTAGTCACATACGATAGATCATGGGGGACTCTAGCAGTACAGAGAGTCTTTGATGAGGATGTGTTCATTGATGATAGCTCCATAGCATGGGAGGACATCGATACATTATACGAGCCTCTACCTACAGTTTTGTCTGACATTGTGGGAGGACTACTGTGTCCTGATAGGTGCTCTCATTATCTGGCTATCAGATGGGGATAGGTGATAGAGCAGATGATTACAAAGGGGACTGGTTTTGCCTGGGGACCGTGCCTGTTGGCACACCTGTATCAAGTGCTGCATGAGGTGGTATACCATGGGAGGGGATCCTTAGCAGTGGGAGTGACGCTGCTACATATTTGGGCATGGGAGCACCTACCAGTGACTCAACCAGTGAGTCTCAGATTTTGCGTAGTGGATTAGCTGTATATGTTCATGTATAGCGGTATGATGAGTTAGCCCCACCTGGGGAAGCTAAAGTGGTGGCGGCAGGCATTAGATGATCTTGACGCAGTTATATGGAGACCTTACCTAGAGTGCAAGCCCTGGGATGATGATGTGGAGGCATTGCCATATGTGTTTATGACCTGATTCCTCATTTGGAGGACCTCATACCATGTAGAGAGACAGGTGCCTGGCAGAGTGATGAGGCAGTTCAGATGGTAGCAGGGACTGCCTAGTGGTTTGGGAGAGTATGCACGGGTGATACGAGAGAGATATGCATGGGGGCCAGTACTTCCATATGACCAGGCACTGGCAAAGTTTTGGATGCTGCAGGTGAGACCTTGGGATATACGACCGAGGGTTGTGGATGTAGGGGTATCAGATGAGTACACGTAGTACCTGGTGGCTCATCTAATTCTACAGATATCTGATCTAGCAAAGCCGGTGCCCAATTTTGAGGATGAGAGGGGACAGAGACGAAGGAGGGCAGGAAGCTGAGGACCGATAGTAGGTGGAGGAGAGAGAGGAGATGGTGGAGATGGAGGAGGAGGTGGAGGGTTGGGGAGTCGGATTTAGTAGAGAGGGAGAGGCGGATTGCCACTACAGATATCACAGGGACCGTTAATGCAGGGAGGAGTTAGATTGGGTGGGAGAGGGATGGAGAGGGAGATATCGATGGATAGAGAGGAGAGAGCCACTGGAGAGGGATATACCAGTGAGGCAGCTATGGAGAGAGGAGAGGGATCAGGTGGAGATGTGCAGGAGTGACTAATAGTACATTTGCAGTCTCGACATGAGGCATCTGAGACACGGGTGGAGGATTTGGAGGCGGAGATGGCAGCTAGGGATGTGCAGCTATTTGTACGAGAGGCGGAGCTGACTGTAGTGCTATGGGAGAGGGATAGTGTAGTGGAGAGACTAGCGGAGCTATAGGAGAGAGTCCAAGTTGGAGTAGGAGCGCAGGGTCCTACTGGGAAGGTGATGAGATAGTTTGGACGGGCACAGGCCGAGATAGAGTATTGGCAGGGATTATATGAGCAGGTGGTGCCAATAAGTCAATGAGCACTGAGCTATACACAGATGCGACAGACCAGGTCAGAGTAGTCACAGAGGATGTAGAGTAGTGGGGGGGTGATGGGTCCTCGATGGAGAGACAGATCAGGGGGTGCAAGAGCTAGTGGGGGATTGATGGGGCCTCCACGGAGAGATAGATCAGATGGTGCAGGGACTAGTGGGGGAGTAGGTGGCGATGGTGGTATAGCATCTAATCAGAGTGACATCTGAGAGAGCATTTTGCATATATGTATTTATTTTTGGACTGTATCTTGGATGGCTCTTGGTAGCCAATTTTGTAGACTTCATTGTACTCTGATACATGAGATGATATATATGAGGAGATCCCATTTTTTGATTTATATACATATTGTGATGTATGGATGCTATGCAGGATGGTGTTTGTATGAGTTGATTACTTAGATGGATATGTGTATATGTATGCATTTATGAGATGATTCCTATATGCATGCTTTTATGATGATTTATGATGTGGGATACTAACATATGAATGCGGGTTTATACATGTGTGCATATTTTGTTTTGATGTAATGCTTTATGTATGTAATGCCATGATGATGATGTATGCTTATGATGATTTATGAACAAGATTTTGGTGTTTCCTATTTTGATATAATCATGATATAATGATAGGCAATGATGTTAATGCAATGTTTGAATGAATGATGTTATGTATGTTTATGCATCTAGATGTTTTTTGATAAATGTAATATGGATAAACAAAATGTAAATTACAAATGTTTATATGATGATGTCTAAATGAATGCATATGTATAATGGATATATAAAACAATATGAACCAATGTTTTGGAAACAAATGGGTTTTATGATTCTAAATGCCTTAATATGATTAAGTAAAAATGATAATGTGATGATACTACAACTTATGGTTTTAATAATTGCACCTTAATGCAATTAAAAGGATAATGAATGCAATGTAAAATGAAACCTAAAATGAGCATAATAAGATACTTAATAATGGATGAATGAATGCACCTTTCACTTAATGAATAGATGAATGTATGCAATGATAAAGGATGATAAAGGATGATAAAATGATAATGGATAACTGATACTAAATGAATGCATAGTAAATGGTTTAACATAATCAAGGATAATTTGATCATATGAATGAATTATGCAATGATGCAAAATGTTTTAATGAAGATTAATATTAATAAACTAAATGAACTATATGCAATTTAATTAAAAATGACATGAATGTACTTAATGCAAAATACAACTAAATGTAATGATGATATGACCATGAGGAATGCAAGGTTTTTAAGACTTTGCATGATGCATTAATGATGTATCAGAGTACTCGGTCTTGATTGTATCCAAGACCAGCTTAATTTTCACATAACTGTTCATATGAGCCCTGTTCATATTTGCATACAAATCATACATATGAATGAGTGAATGGATGGGTGATATGCAATGGAAGGCAATATATATTCAGATGAGATGAAATGACGATCCATAATGCTCTATTTTCATCATTGAGCTTTAAAATGTTGGAAGAGAATACAAGCATCTTGACATAATGATTCAAGATGACCTGAGTATTTCATACATGGATTTGATATAGAAAGTTAATACAAATGACTTGATATAAGGGTCAAGTCGACCAGAGTATTGCTTGCGGAATAGACAAGGATCATCTCCATTCATGCATGAATTGGATTGTCCTCCTTAATCTTTGAATTGATCATATCCTGAGACAAGTTCATACCTTAATAAGAAACAAAACCTTTATCCAATTTGGATGAGGTAAGAGGAACCAAAGACAGAGCATTGGATCGGTAAGCAAATAGCATACATAAAGAATAAAAAATATGGATCCTTGGTTATGGTTCATGCTCATATGGTCAAGGTATATGTTGTAGTCAGCAAGCCGTAGTGATCTATGACTGTATTTTGCCTATGATCACGTAGCTTAGTGAACTTCCCATGTAGACACCATTAGTACATGCCCTAGAACTTCATCGAAAGAAAGCGCAGATGATACACAAACAATGTTGTAAGAACCTGATACATATAAATGAATGAATTACTCACAAAACAACCAAGTATTTGATAGCTTAACACAATTTTCTTGTCAAAGAAAACATCATTTTGTCTTTGTTTGGGTAAGGAAGGATGCATCCTTGTTGAAGACAGTGTGATTTGTTGATGTTGATTTGTTTTGGTCAATTTTGAGAAGTGATCATCGTGCGAGTATTTTTCAACGCTTGTTTGGTATCTGCACGGATGAGTATGTACAAGGTGGTGCCATGTTTTTGTGTGATTTTTGATGTTTTCTGATGTTTTTGGATTTTGTGAGATTGTTTTTGAATGTTTTTGGTATTTTGGAATTGTTTTGAATGTTTTTGGTATTTTGATGCTTGTTTTGAATGTTTTTGGATTTTGTGAGATAGTTTGAATGAAGAACTTTTATGAATCACAAGACAATGTAGAATCCACTTCTATGAATAGGTTAAGGGCATTGAACCTAGTTTAGTCATGACTACGAAAAAATGGGATGCAAGATGCATGCAGTACTTTCTTAATTGCAAATTTATAACAAGCCATGGTAGTAGATGGATGGATGTATGTATGAAGTAGATGTGATCGCAACAAGTCTGAAAGACAATGGAGCTATAGCCTTATACAAGTGGCACCTGTTTGCCAGGTTTTCACCATCGTACTTACCCAAGGTGCCACTGGAGTGGTTGTTCACCGTCTGGATGCATGATTTTTCCTTACTATTTTGATGTTTTTGTATTTTCTTTAGGACATTTATATGGATGTTTTTGGTATTTTTGCCAATATATATGGGAGCTTGATGCTCTGTGTAGCTTATGTGTAAAACCATTTGAGGTGCATGTTGTTGATCAAATTTGCTAGTGGTTCTCCTTCTAACATAGCCAACTGATATGCCCTAGACCCAAATATAGTAGTGATGACATATGGACCCAACCAATTTGATTCAAACTTTCCTTGATGTTCGTAGTTGGGTTGGTTACGAGGATTTTCTCAAAGAATAAGATCACCTACCTCGAATGCATGAGGCTTAACTTGATGATTATAGCTTCTTCTCATGCGCTGCAGATAGGCTTTGAGGTGGTTGTATGTAGCTTGTTGCTTCTCATCAAGTAGCTCTAGGTCCTGAAGATGAGATACTTTGTATGCTTCATCATCGATGATATTGTGCAAAGAAACCCATAGGGATGGTATCTCGACCTCAATAGGTAGAATAGCTTATGCACCATAGACCAATGAGTATGGAGTTGCGCCTGTAGGGGTTCAAATGCTAGTTCGATATGCCCATAGAGCTGGATTGAATTGAATGTGCCAATGATGATCGACATCATTGACTGTCTTCTTTAGGATCCTTAATATGTTTTTGTTTGATGCTTCAGCCTAACCATTGCCTTGTGGGTAATAGGGGGTGGAAAAGCAGTGTTGGATGTGAAATTTCTCATAGAGTTCACAGACATCTTGATTTTTGAAAGGAAGACCGTTATCTGTGATGATGGGCATGGGTACACCATACCAGCATATGATGTAATTAAGGATGAATGAGGTGATCTGCTAGCTGGTAACTTGGGTAAGTGGAACAACTTCAATCCACTTTGTGAAGTATTCAGTGGCGGTAATAATGAATTTATGGCCATTGGATGAAGATGGATGGATTTTACCCACAAGGTCAAGGCCCCATTGACAAAAAGGCCATAGTGTTGTGATTGGTTGTAATTCCTGTGCTGGTGCATGTATCAGGTCGCCATGAACTTGGCATTTCTTGCACTTTCTGACAAAGTAGTATGAGTCTTTTTCCATAGATGGCCAATAGTATCCAGTGTGCATGAGTTTCTTGGCTAGTGACGGACCGCTTGCATGAGTTCCACAAATTCCTTCATGTACCTCTTCCAAGGCCTTTGTTATCTCATCTTGTTCTAGACATCGAAGGAGAGTACCATCAAAACTACATCGGTATAGGGTTTCGGCAATAATGGTATATCGAGCAGTTTGGCGAATGAAGGTTTTACGTTGGTTATTTGATTGGTTAGGAGGAGGGGTGTGATCGCGGAGATAGGTGTAAAACTCACCGTACCATGGGGATTCGGAACCGACAAGGTGACATATCATCTCAGATTCGAGGATATCATAAGCAGGGATCCAAAGCTGTTCTACCAAGAACTCATAGCATGTCGAATTCTGCGGAAGATCTAGGAGAGATGTGATGGTAGCCATAGCGTCAGCAGCTCGATTTTGATCTCTTGGTATTTGCTCAAAGGTAATTGTAGTAAATGATGCCTTTAGACTATCCACCATTTGCTTGTATGGCATGAGTTTATCATCATTGGTCTGATATTCATCAATTGCTTGTCGAATGATCAGTTGTGAGTCGCCATATACTTGTAGTTCTTGTACTTTCCATTGTACGACTAGCCTGAGTCCTGTGATCAAGGCCTCATACTCTACTATGTTGTTAGTGCATGGAAAAGTGAGCCTATAAGACTTCAGGATGCTGTCACCTTGAGGTGTGATAAACAGAATGCCTGCCCCCGAGCCATGCCTAGTGTACGAACCATCAAAGTATAGGTTCCATGGTTGTGCTGTTGTGAGCATGAATATCTCTTCATCTGGAAAATTGGAAATGAGAGGATGGTCACCTATGAGTGGTGCCTCAGCTAACTGATCTGCAATAACTTGTCCTTTGATAGCTTTACGGTCTACATACTCGATGTCAAATTCATTGAGAATCATCACCCATTTGGCCAAGCGGCCTGTCAATGCGGCTTTGCTGAGTAAATACTTGAGTGGATCAATCTTTGCAATGAGTTGTACCTTGTGTGTTAATAAATGGTGCCTCAATTTTGTGGCTACCAAGATTACTGCTAGGCAAGCTCGCTCAATAGGTGTGTAATTGAGTTCATAGCCAACCAGTGTACGAGAGATGTAGTAAACAACACACTCTTTCCCTTCTGCATTATGTTGTGCCAGTAGTACACCCAATGTTGTACTTGTTGCTGATATATAGAGTAGTAGAGGTTGACTTGGATCTAGTGGGATCAGCAATGGTGTATTCATGAGATAGTCTTTGAGCATCTAGAATGCTTGCTGGCATCTGGCATCCCACTAAAAGCGGATGTTCTTGTGTAACAGGTGTGTAAAATGATGACACTTATCTGCCAGTTGTGCAATGAATCTTCGAATGGATTGTAGACATCCTTGTAATGTTCTTAGCTAACTGATATTCTTTGGTGGTGGCATGTCCATGATTGCTTTTACCTTTGTTGGGTCGACCTCAATACCTTTGCTTGAGACAATGTATCCTAGAAGCTTCCCGAAGGTTACTCCAAAGACACATTCTTTGGGTTGAGTTGAACATGGTATTGTTCCAGTCTATCAAAGATTTGATCTAATATGTCAAGATGACCTTCTCTAGTGAGTGATTTTGCTAGTAAGTCATCAACATAATCTTCCATCATAATATGCATCATGTCATGGAAGATGGTGGTCATTGCTTGTTGATAGGTCACTCCTGCATTCTTTAGGCCAAAAGGCATTACATTCTAGTAGTATGTGCCCCATGGACATGTGAAGGTTGTCTTATGTTGATCCTTTGGGGCGATCTTTATCTAATTGTATCCTGAAAAGCCATCCATGAGTGAAAGCATGGAATGTCCTGCTGTTAGGTCTACTATGATGTCGATATTTGGTAGGGGGAAGTCATCCTTAGGACATGCCTTATTCAGATCTCTGAAGTCAGTACAAATGCAGATGCCCCCTTTTGGTTTACCGACAGGCACAATGTTGGATATCCAATTTGCATAATCAATTGGTCTAATGAAACCAACATCTAGGAGTTTCTTGAGTTCCGTTTTGACTAGTACTGCAATCTGAGGATGCATCTTGCAAAGCTTCTGCTTGACAGGTTTGGCTCCTTCTGCTACTATGAGGTGATGCATGACTAAATCAGGATCAAGACCAGGCATGTCTGCATATGACCATGCGAAGTTAATCTAGCGCTTTTGGAAGAATTCGACAAATTTAGGTTGTTCCTCTAGAGTTAGAGGAGATGCCAGATGTATGAGGTGAGGAGTTTTAGGAGTCCCCACATTGTATTCTTTGGTTTCTTCAATGAGAATTGTTGATCATTCCTATTATGTACTAGCAAGGAGAATGTCAAACCCTTCATCCTCAAGCACCTTAGAGAGGTTTTCACCATTAGATACGCTATTTCTTTTTACTTTTGTTGAATCAAATAGTGCCACAGTGTGGTTTTCACTGGAAGATCTATGTTTTATTGTTGCAACTGAAAGGTTTGGCATCCACCCTGAAGTATGATGCGCTATTAAGTTCTATGGCAAATCCAGCTTTGTGATCCCCACTTGGCAAGTTATCCCTTAATTCCAAAAAGTCAATGATGGCCTCATCATTTTGGAAGAGGTCAAGACATGGGGGATTTGGTTGGCTCCATTCAATGAGTTCAGGATGGATAATGGGCATTACTTCATTGATTAGGTTAAGTTCATTGGATGTATCAGTGAGGGTTAACATGTTATGGTGAAGGTTGTTGATGGTACTCTCCCTGTTAGAATCAGGCGTAGGATGAGATGTAGGGTCTGTGGAAGAAGTTTCCAGCTTAGGAACCCAAGAGGTCTTTATCTGTGCTTCTCCGTAAATAGGGATGTCTTTGCAAGGTGGAGGTGGTAATGTGTCTTTCTCATCTGAAGTGTTAAGCTATATGGAATCAAATTACCATTCATGTGAGTCGGTCTCTAAATCACTTTCTAGCATCCGATTACTATACCATACTGGGATGTCCATTGTTTTAAACACTGCGGGTGTGATCGGCTGATGTACCTTTGTAGATGAAGTGATCGGTGTTGTAGGAAGGATGATGGGGATCAATGAATCTGATACAGGGAGTATTAGTAGTGTTGACTCAATTGCTTCTGCTAGAACTGCTGGTGTCGTAGATGTTGTTGTGGGTTCTAATATAGTTGCTGCTGCTAATGGTGTTATTGATGGTATTGCTGCTGCTAATGGGATCACTGGTTTGATTGGTGGAATAACTAGTATTATAGATGGTTGTGTTGGGATTTTGAGCCTCGGTGGGGCAGTTGTGATGGTGTTTGATGTTTCTTTGATAATGAAAGGTGTCCTCTTTGTAATAGGCTGATATAGTGGTTTGCTGGGTTTTCCTTTGAATCAGAGCTTAGGAAAGATCTCCTTTTCAAAGCCTAGGCCTAGATTACCTTTGGGCTTTAATTCCAGTAGCGGAGGTTCATGTCTTCCTTGTTTGCAAGATCCCAAAGTGCTCTGACCATCATACCCCATTCTTTGCATAATGAGAAGGCCTTTGCCATATTGATCCGTAGGAAGCGTAGCTTGCAGTATATCAGTGGTGATGGGATCTTTATAGATCCATTCCGCTAACTCCTCATCTTGGGTTTCTTCTTCTTGACTCTTTCCAAGGATGAAAGGCGTTAAAGCACCTGCTGGCATGATCAGTGGTTGCTAGAGTAACTGGTGCGGTTTTCCATATGTTCTAGGAGAAGTGGGCATTTGTCCCACACAAAAGAGTTGACTCAAATTGTATTCCCCAGGACCTTCCTCTGCTATATTCATCTTAAGCTTTTCTTGCTTGGGTATAGTGGTGTTCAAACTAGCAAGAGAGGCTGGACTTATATATGATGTGGGGAAATGGCTTCTCTATTATTAGGAATGGTAATCTCTAGTTGATGGCTGATATTATGACAATATGCAAAGGGATTTGCATCACCCAAGATTGTGATCTCTACACCGTTATGTGGGAACTTGATACATTGATGGTAGGTAGATGGAACGGCTTGCATGGCATGTATCCAAGGTCTTTCTAACAATAGATTGTATGGCAGAGGAAGGTCCAGAACCTGACAGATGATGTGTTTCACCAAAGGGCCCACTTGGATTGGTAGTACCACAGTTCCTTTGGAGGAACACTCTGCATCATCATATGCCTTAATTGTGATCTTCTTGTGAGGATCCATGGATTCAATGGCATATCCCAATGCTGTGACTAACTACAGTGTACAAATATTTAAGCCTGCTCTATTGTCGATCAAGACTCGCTTGATCCTATGTTGGTTGATAAAGCCTTCAATGTGTAGCGAAGCATTATGAGGTTGCTGGAAGGAAGAGTTGTCACTTTTAGAAAAGGTGAGACAAGGTGATGACTTTAGACTTCCAACCATGGCTTGAAATTGGTTTGTATTCAGGTTTGCAGGGACTGACGGCTCTTGGAGAGCTTGATTCAAGATTGTTTTATGAGATGGTGATAGGCGCAATAGCTCTAAAATGGATATAAGCGCAGGCATCTTATCTAATTGTTCCACAAGATTGTACTACTTTGGTATGGAGGTGGTGCCTTGTGGAGCTGCCTTTATGGTAACCTTGTCACGACGTATAACAACATTGCAATTGGAGTTGGGATTCTTGATGGTTATAGTTGCAATTTGTTCACTGGCATCATACAGGTGATTTACAGTATAATTATACACAGCCTGCATATAATCAACGATATCAATGCCTCTCCTGGAAGTGGAAGGACCCCTTTGGTCTTGTGATGGAAGTGGATTTTTGAACATCAGATGATCATTGTTTGTTGTTTTTGGGTCATGTCCTTCAATTTCAATTTCACCTCGGTCAATAAGATCCTGAATAAGATCTTTTAATCTATGACAATTACTTGTCTTGTGTCCTCTCCCTTGATGGAAATCACAGTGTTTAGTATCTCTCCACCATATAGGTTTGACCTGAGGCTCATAGTTTGATGTTTTAGGTAGAGTGACCAAATTTTGAGAAATGAGTTGTCGCAATACTGTTTCGATGGGTTCCCCTAAGGGAGTGTATGTTCATTTTTGTTTTTGCTGATGGGGTCTAGGTTCATCGTGAGATGTGATGCGACCTTGATTTGAAAGAACAATTGTGTTATTCTAAGGTGGAGGATTCTATCCTACAAACCAAACCACAGGTTGTGCACTTTTGATGGTTTTGGCATCCACAACCCCATCGTTGATGATATTCCTGTTTTTGTTCCAGAAGCTTGGTTTATCACTATTGAAGCGTGGGCGAGGACCATCTTTTGGTTCATTATAGATTTTGATAAGTCCTTTCTTGATGAGGGATACTCACATTTCAAACCCTTGGTGATCATGTCATTAAAAGAGTCTGTGTCTTTGACATCCAAGTGAAATTCCATTTCTTCGTTTAAGTTGGAAATGAATATTTGCACTAGTTCTCATTTAGGTAACTGAAGAGAATGTCTGCTAGACATTTGATGCCATTGTTGCAGGAATACTGAGAATAGTTCACCTGGTTTTTGTTTAGTGTTGCACAGATCAGCCATGGTAATGTCGCGTTCAATGTTATGAGAGTAATGTGCCAAGAACTTTTGGATTAGTTCTTCAAAGGTCCTAATGCCACCTAGTAGTTGGGAAAACCATGATGTGGTTGTTCTGCCCAAGCTTTGGGGAAAAAGTCGGATTAGGTATGTGTCTTCATATGCCACTTCGAGGTAAGCCGAATGAAACTCTCTGACATGATCGTGAGGATCTCCCTTTCCTCTATATTTTTTGAATTTGGGTGTTTCGAATCCTCATGGAAAGGGTGGCATATAAAGATTCCTATCAAAAGGATAGGGACAGATGTCATTGAGAGAGAATTGGTTAGTCTTGACACCACTATGAAGTTGTTGGGTGAGATTTTTGACTTGTTGCCGCAACATCTCCATTTCATTTGGAGGAGGAGGTGGTGGGTTACCTCAAGGAATATTATATTTGATGGGATCTCTACCTCTCTCTTCTTCATGGTGACTTTGTCATTCTGATGCTTGTCTTAATTGGGCAAGATCAAAGTCAGAGGAGAGCTTGGCTCCTTCTTGAGCGAGCTTTAAAAAGTGAGCGTCTGCATTGCTCCTGAGTATTTCATCAAAAAGTCTATTAAAGAGAGGGTTATGCTGGGCCCTTTCGATTGTTGGAGGAGTAGGAGTACTTGGGTTCTCGTCATTCGCATTTCCTCTAAGTGCTTCTTGAAATTCATTGTTGTTTTCCTCCTCTTCTTCTTCAATTTCTGCTTCTCATTGCCTTGAGTGTGATCGGGTGTGAGCCATTTTGTTTACAAGTTTTTGTTGAAGTTGAGCAAAAATGATGATGAGTTGTTGATGAAATGAGAGATTGATGCTTGACGAATTGTGTTGCATGTGGATCTCTAGCACTTTAAAGGTAAATGTAACCGAAATTCCTTCTTTGAATTGCTTGTTTGTTTTTTATAAGGTTTGATGTGATAAGGTGTAGAGAAATCTAAGATGTGTTACAAATTTAACTACCTAGTAATGAGAGGATTCACTCATGAACTAGTTTTAACCTATGTAGATATGTCTCTTAGGATGAGCTTATCCTAGATGTAGAAACAATCTAAAAAGTGATGTGATGCATTCGATTCAAGCAATATCTAAAAAGAGAACTTAGGACAAGAACCTCTTAATGTTTTGAGAGTTGGAATGGATTGATGATGAAGTGTGATGATGTGAATGAGATTATGGATGAAATGTTTTAACTTCAATAAAAGCTTTGTGTTACAAAAGGGACAAACTCTACCTCTTCCCTTTCGAGTGTTGGTGGCATTTCTCGAGTTATGTTGTATGTGATACAAACATTTGGGAAGAAGTTAGGATTAATCTTGCCTCCTTGGTTTTTGTGATAACTCAAAGCTCTATATTGCATAAAAGCTCTGCGGTTTAATGATTTTGAATCAAATTCATTTGTTTTGCCTTGAAGGTAGAGACGTATGTGACGTAGAAAAACTCTATGAGAGACAAAGATTTGTCTATTGAGATAGAAGAATTTCCTCCTTTTGATCAAAGTCTTTGAGCTCAATGGTTTTCTTTTCAAGTTGATGTTTTGATGACAATTCTTCTTTTGCAAGATGTGAAGAATGGTCATAAAGTTTTGATACTTTGTTGTTTGCACTTTGTTTTTGAAATTTTTGGTTGTTTTGAAAGATGTTTGGTTGGATGAATACTTGTTTTGGAATTGATTGTTGACTCTTCTTTGACAAGAAAACAAAGCAAGCACACAAACACAAGTATGTTACCTTAAAAAGGTGCAAATGAGTATGGGTCTAGATCAACCCAATCTTTGGACCTTTTATGACTCTTTCCTTTAAGTGTATTTTAGGTGTTTTCTTTCCAAAGCTTAAAGTTGTCTCAATTTGTACTTGGTCTTGACTAACACGAAGACACTTCAAACACTTTGTATCCCTAAGGTCAAATGGCCAGTTGTGATAAATTTAGCCCACATCTTGATATTTCTTCAACTTTGGTACTACATACCTTATGAATCCCACCGTGGTAGGTAAGGATGTGATATACTAAGTCTTGCGCGAGTATAACAAATAGATGATCCCTATGATGGGGGAGTCACCACTTTTATCAAGCCACAAGTGACTTTTCAAAAAGCTATGTTTCTACTCAAGGAAATATGTATGGTGAGTATCTTGGGAGCAAAACCATCTATGCTCTTGCACTGAATTATATCTACTCTATTCTCAATCAATAGAACGGGTGGGCTACTACTTAAAGGTGTTTAGTCATTTTCGATGTCTTTGGACATAAGTTCATTCTATAGTGACTCATTTAAGAGCCTTGTAACTTGTGGTGGGGCCCATTTGTCCTTTTGACAAGTTACACTATAGGAACAACTATACCCAAGGCTATAGCTTTCACTCTCATCTGATCTCTATAGCGGCTTGAAGGATTTACCGCGCGAGGTCATTCCAAAGAGTGATGTGTCTCTTGGCAGGCCTCTCTTAAAAAGATAAAAATTTGAGTGTTACTAACACTTTTCTCTTGCACCTAGGACCACGAAAGCCAAGGGAGAGGATAGTGTGTGTTAGAAGTAGGACCACTCAACCAAATTTTTGCACAAGTGTGTCAAGCACGAAAAACACTTGTTCTTTTTAACCCATCATCGCAATGTGATTTAACTATTTGGAGATATTGCTCCAACAATCATGATGTTCTTTTTAACTTCAAAGGCAATATGTTTAAGTAACTAGGAAAATGAAATCCTAGTCAACTTAATAAAAAGCATGTTTGCTTGAAGTAAATCGCTTGCAAAAATTGAAACAAGTGGATTGTAAGTTTTAATTGTACCAAAATTTGAAGTGTGGCTTGTAAATTTTTGCTTAAGTTTGATGCTAGAAATGGATTTGTCTTTGTTGATTTTAAGCACCAAATGAAAAGTTAAGCCTAAACTTGCAATAAACAAAAGTTGTTTTTGTTAGGGTTTCAAGCAGATCCAAAGCAAATATGAACTAACAATTATATGCAGATTTAAATACAAAAAGATAAAGTAATAAAATAGGACACAGATAACACAAAGATTTAACGTGGTTCACCCAGAATGGGTTACGTCCACCATACACAGTCGTCCAATCTTTCTTATTATCCAGCAAAAATAGTACATCAACCTTACAATGCCTTAAGAATCCCAACCGCTTATAACATGCATTTTTAGGGCAACAAACAAAGTCGGCCTTTTTAGGGTTTTATTACAATGTCGGTTTTCATCAACAAAAAATGGCAAAAAAAAAATTTCTCAGGGGCTGCCAGCCCCAAACCCCTACCTGGGGCCCAGCCCAGCCCTGGACCCCGGTGAGGATACATGCTGAGTGTATAGTACTTTGCTGATCAGTCGCCACATTTCAACAATCTCCCACTTGAACATTGATCAGGCTCCACACCAAACAATCTCCCACTTGGAGACTGATACTACATGACACCACTGTACATGCAACATCCGCTAGATAAAACACTAGGACTTGACTAGTATAAATTCCACAATTATCAATCAAGAAGACCAACAAAAACTGATGAAGAAATCAACTTCTTCTGTGGAACTGCCTTTGTGAACATATCGGTAGGATTCTCACTTGTGTGAATCCTCTCAAGCCGTAACTAACCCTCCTCCAAAATAGTCTAGATGAAGTGGTACCTGAGCTGAATGTGCTTTGTCCTTGAATGAAAAGCAGAGTTCTTTGCAAGATGAATGGCACTCTAGCTATCAGTATACAATGGGCTATCCTCTTGTGTCTGACCCAATTCCTTCAAAAAACATTGCAACCAAATCACTCCTCGCTGGCTTTTGTAGTAGTAACATACTCAGCTTCAGTGGTTGAAAGTGCAACAACCTTTTGCAACCGAGAAATCCAACTGACCGCAATTCCCCCTATAGTAAAAACATACCTTGTAGTACTCCTCCGTGAATCAATATCACCCGCTAGATCAAAGTCAACAAATCCACTCAGAGCAGCATTAGATCCTTTGAAACATAATGCCTTCGTAGTAGTTCCTTTCAAATACCGAAGAATCCATTTCACAACATTCCAATGTTCCATACCTGGATTACTCATAAACCTGCTTACAACTCCCACTGCATGTGCAATATCTAGCCTTGTGCATACCATTGCATACATCAGACTACCAATAGCTAATGAATACGGGATGTTAGACATTTTATTAACCTCTTCCTATGCCTTTGGGCACATCTCCTTAGTCAATTTGAAATGACTAGCCAAAGGTGTACTAACTACTTTTGCATCCTACATGTTAAATCTTTTCAACACCTTCTTTATATACTCACTTTGGGACAAATTCAAGGTTCTATTTTTCCTGTCCCGTGTAATCCTCATACTAAAAATTTGCTTAGCTTCACCCAAATCCTTCATAGAAAATGACCTAGCTAATTTCTATTTAAGATCATTTATATGTTGCATGTTAGACCCAGCAACAAGCATGTCATCAAGATAAAGCAACAGGATAATATAACTGCCATTATCAAATCTCTTAATATATACACAATGATCAAAATGACATCTATGATAATCGTGTTCAGCCATGAAACTATCAAATTTTAAATACCATTGTCGAGGTGCTTGCTTTAGGCCATACAAACTTTTCTTCAACTTGCACACCAAGTTCTCCTTACCTTTGACCTCATATCCCTGTGGTTGCAACATGTAAATTTCCTCCTCCAAATCTCCATGGAGAAAAGCTATTTTGACATCTAATTGTTTAAGATGTAAATCATCTGCAGCCACAAGACTAAGTACAGTTCTAATTGAAGTTATTTTTACAACTAGAGAAAATATTTCATCATAATCTATACCCTTTTTCTGTGCAAAACCTTTTACCACAAGTCTGGCCTTATATCTTTTCTGACCTCCTTCCTCCTCCTTCAGCTGATAAACCCATTTGTTAGGCAAGGCTCTTTTTTCTGCAGGTAAAAGGACTAAGTCCCAAGTCTTATTTTTCATCAAGGAGTCCATCTCCTCTTTCATGCCTAGCTCCCACTGTTGCTTGACATCTACCTGCATTGCTTCTTCGTATTCTTCTGGTTCACCAGAATTCGTTAATAAAATAGAATACAAAGAAGGAGAAAATCTTTCAGGGGGTCTACTTGTCCTCATAGAACGTCTAACACTTGCAGGATTTTGTGGGACAATCTATTGTTGCTGAGCATCAGGTACCTATGGCATTTCATTTTTAGGAATCTCATCCAACACCACATATTCTTGTTTGTCCTATTCATGCTTCTTTTCCTGCATTTGTTCTTTATACATAACCTTCTCATTGAATATAACATCTCTACTTCTAATTATTTTCTTATTTTCAAAATCCCATAACCGATAGCCATATTCATCTATCCCATATCCAATGAAGGTACATTTCTGAGATTTAACATCAAGCTTGGTTCTATTTTCTTTATCAACATGGACAAAAGCTTCACAACCAAAAGTTTTTAGAAAAGAATAATTTACCTTTTTACCAGTCCATGCCTCATTTGGAATACCACCATCCAAAGGGGTTGAAGGTCCTCTATTTATCAAATAGACAGCAGTATGTACAGTATCTGCCCAAAAATGTAAGGGCAATCCAGCATGCAATCTCATGCTCCTCACATGTTCCATGATAGTCCTATTCATTCTCTCTGCCACACCATTTTCTTGTGGAGTTCCTGGAACTGTCTTCTGCTTTCGAATCCCATTTAAGGAACATTAATCTTCAAATGATTTGCTGCAATACTCACCTCCATTATCTGATCTGAGACAGTTCAACCTTTTTTCCTATCTCATTCTCAACCAAAGCTTTCCATTTCTTAAAAGTTTCAAAAACATCTAATTTTTGTTTTAGGAAATATACCCATGTTTTTCAGGTTGAGTCATCAATAAAAATAACATAATAACAAGAGCCACTAAGAGATGATACCTGAGCCGGTCCCCATACATCTGAATGTACAAGCTCTAACTTCTCACTCTTCTTCTCTTTCCCAACCTTGAGAAATCTAACTCTTTTCTGTTTACCATAAACACAATTTTTACAGAACTCTAAATCAATCTTCTTTAGTCCTGGCAATAGATTTTTGGAGTGAAGGATTTTCATCCCTTTCTCACTCATGTGCCCAAGCCTATGGTGCCACATTATCGAATTTGTTCTTGCAATATTTATTGTTGTTGTCCCTGCAGTAACTTTATCTGTAGCAGCTAAGGTAGAGTAAGTGTTACCAGTACACAAATATAATGTGCCTACCTTTGCACCTTTAGCTACTTCTAATGATCCTTTAGTGACCTTCCACATACTGTCTAAGAAGGTAACTATGCAACCTTCACTATCTAGTTGCCCTGTAGAAATTAAATTTCTTCTTAAATTAGGAACATGTCTTACCTCCTGCAAAAACCAATCATTACCATTCTGCAACTTGATCTTTATCTTTCCTTTTCCAACAATTTGGCAGGGCTCATCATCACCCAAATATACATGAACATAATCTAGAAAATATTTTCTATGGGGTGTAGCATGAAATGAAGCCCCAGAATCTATTACCCAGGAATTATTAACATTATCCAAACATAATATTAAAACATCTTGTAAAGTATTATTTGCAATATTAGCTTCCTTACTGTCATTTTCATTTTTGTCTCCTTCTTTGTTTTTCCTAGACCAACAGTCTTTCTTTAGATGACCAGGCTTTCCGTAGTACTAGCAATCTTTCTTTCCTCTAGATTGAGAGCGTCCTTTCTTTGACTTCCCTCGTGACTTCTCATTCCCAGGGCCTTTTCCTCTTTCCTTTGATCTTCCTCTGTTCTCCACATTCAAAACACTACCTAATGATGTTGAAGTCTCACCTGTGCTTTTCCTTCGCATTTCCTCACTTAGGATAACACCAACAATATCATCAAATACCAAAGTATTTTTACCAGAGACAGAGTTACTTACAGCCATAACCAAGCTATTCCATCTTTCTGACAAAGAACATAAAATCAAGAGAGCCCTAACCTCTTCTGCAAAGGTAATTTTTATCGAAGACAATTGACTGGTAATTGTATTAAATTCATTTAAGTGCTCTGCTACAGATCCTCCCTCACTCATTTTTAAATTAAACAAATGCTTCATAAGAAATACCTTATTTGAAGCCAAGGGTTTCTCATACAACTTAGCCAATGTTGCCATCAAATCTACAGTCATTTTTGCTTTTGTTATATTGAATGCTACAGACGACGCAAGGCACAATCGAATGGATCCTAGTGCCTTTCTATCTAAAATGTCCCACTCTTCATCTGATATTGTGGTCGGTTTTTTTGCCTTTCCTTCCAATGGCCGCCACAAATCCTTTTGATACAGGTAATCCTCCATCTAAATTTTCCATAACTGATAATTCTGGCCATTACACTTTTCGACCTTGATTTTGGAATCCTCCATTGCTCCCACTCAAATCTGAAAGTCCTGCCAATTTACAAAAAACCTTGCTCTGATACCAATTGTTAGGGTTTCAAGCAGATCCGAAGCAAATATGAACTAACAATTATATGCAGATTTAAATACAAAAAGATAAAGTAATAAAACAGGACACAGATAACACAGAGATTTAACGTGGTTCACCCAAAATGGGTTACGTCCACTATACATAGCCATCCAATCTTTCTTATTATCTAGCAAAAATAGTACATCAACCTTACAATGCCTTAAGCATCCTAGCTGCTTATAACATGCGTTTTTAGGGAAACAAACAAAGTCGACCTTTTTAGGTTTTTATTACAATGTCGGTTTTCATCAACGAAAAATGGCAAAAAAAAAATTTCTCGGGGGCTACCGCCCTCGAACCCTTGCCTGGGGCCCAGCCCGGCCCTGGACCCCGACGAGGATATGTGTTGAGTGTACAGTACTTTGCTGATTAGTCGCCACATTTCAACAGTTTTGTTCAATTTTATAGCACCAAACACAAATTTTGATCCTAAGCTTGCAAGAAAGCAAATTTTGTGTTGTTCAATTTTTAAAACACCAAAAGGAAGTTTTTGATTTTAAGAGATTGGTTTTTAGACCTGCACAAGAGACAAATAGTTAGTAAAAATCAAACCTATGGTGGGCTTCCACAAGCCTAAATTTTTTTCTTTTTTTCAGTTATAGGGTCGTTTATACAACATTCTATTACAATAGCGCTACTCTGTGTTTAAACAGAAGCGCTATTTAACACAAACGTGCTAAAAGAAGAAAATGACAAAGAAGTCAAAAGCACTCAAACGTGTTCAATAGTGCCAAAACAGGGTCAAAAGTGCTCAAATAATGTCAATAGCGATAAACTTGGTACAATAGCGTTATTGTAAGAACAATAGCGCTAGAACAACAAGTTGCAATAGCGCTACAACGTGATCAATAATGCTAAAGCGCAACCTGTGTGTCAAGTTCAACAATCAAACATGTTAGTTGTCAAAAAAAAATTTGTTTTTTTAGGTGTTTAGATTCACGTCAGGCTCACCAAATGATGCTCTGCAAAAAGGGAACATTAGCCAATGATATCAAGACACAAACAAGAAGAAAAGGGAAATCGTTAGAGTCAGAAATCACAAACAAAATACTTTCCTACACAAGCATATCAAAAGAGATATCAAAAGCATGATAAAATATCTAACTAAGAAGGTAAATATGATGAGGCATCTCCAAATGCCTCCTAACATGCTCTTGGTTTCTTCTCCCTTGTTCCTCTCCTTTACAAGTTCCAAAATAGTGTAGCTCTCAGCAGCTTTTTGCACTATGGATGCTTATGGAGGTTTGAGATTGAAGTATTTTCTCTAAATGTGAATAAAAAGCTAATACTATTCTATTGATACTAAAATGATTTATTTTAACCAAAATGACAATATTATTAGTTGATTATACTAAAATACTCTCTCAAAATGCCTATAGCTTAAATGCATACAAGTTTTCAGGATCTGGATTATGAAGAAATGGGCTCTATTTATAGGAAAAATGGAGCAATGGATGGTTGAGATTGAGTAATCTCAACAAGGGTCAGGATTGAAAGATATCAAATCCATGTGAGAGCTTTCAACCCAATCTCAGGATGACAAGTGTCAATGTGAGATAGGTTGAGAAGAGAGGGAATAAGCATTAAATGCTTGACATGACCTTGGGAGTTAAGGTCAAGGTTAGTTGAATGAATAAACTCTTTATTCAAAGAATAAATCTTTTATCCAATGGATAAACTCTTGTGCAAAGGCAAAAGGGATAACCATGGTCAAATCAATAAATGCTTAAGGAGACATATGAGTGCAAGTTGAAATAACCATAAATGGTTATGTAAGAGCCATAAATGGTCATGTAAGAGCCATTAGTGGTTTTTGGAAGACTTTAGAGGTTAAATTGTTGAACACATAAAGCATTTAATGTTTTTTAAAGACTTTGGAGTCTTTGAGAAGTGACTTAAAGTTGCTTAGGAATGTGACAATAATTTGGGGATGGATTAGGCTAATTAGGAAGGGTTTAGAAGAATCTCGAAGGGGATTAGATTTGCAAGTGGGTTTGGTGGGTGAGGGAAAATAGGATTTTAATTAAAATAAAATTAATTTATTTCAACTTGTGTGTGCAAGTTGCATTTGTAGCAAAATGCAAGTGGGGGGGGGATAAATGATTTAAATAAATGTTTTATTTAATTTATTTAAAAGAGGAAAAGGGGAATTTAATTAAATAAATAGATTTATTCATTTAATTGATTTGAATTTAGTTTAATGAATTAATTAAAATAAATTGAATAATTTATTTAATTAATAGGAGAATGTTTGGAGATGAATTAATTAAATATTAATTTAATTAACTGATGGCTAGTGGATTTTTAATCAAATAAATAGCAAATATTCATTTAATTAAGTTGGAAAGATTTGTGTGACTACAAGACCTTTTTTAAAGAAAAACCTCACTCCATAACCTACACAATTCATTATCAAATCTTAAACAAGATTAGGGGAAATGAAGCGGTAGTTGAGTGTGTTCCAATGGCTATGATAACATTTGTTGATTTAACGCCCACACTTGTTGATTTCACACCCAATATTTTTAACAAAATTGCACCAATAATTATGACTCTAAAGTTGTTATTGTTGATGATGACTATCCATAATTGAATGAAATGCATCCCTTAGATCTAAAAAGAAAGGAATCGTGTAATGCCACATTAGTGCACAAGTATCGGTCTCTTTTTTGCACAAGTATCCGTCTCACTTTTTTTGGGTTCTTTTGGACACCTTGAAAAAAAGAATGCTAATGTGACATCATATTTGATGATGTGGCCTTGAAACCTTAGCTATAAGCAAGGGACTTGCCAAGTAAGCTGCTGTAAAAAATTGGGAGTTATTTGAAATTTTCATGTAGGATTTTGAGAAGCATGAAGTCAAGGTGCTCAACTACTATATCCTCTCCCCTACATCACATTTACAATGCAAGTTCTTACATAAGTTTTCACTTCACTAAATCTTAGAGGATTTTTGACATTGTGAAAACACACAAACTAAAGTGTGTGATTGAAATGAATATCTAAAAAATATCAACAGTTAAAAATTACATTACATATAAGAACCTTCTAAAAATGAAATTCCAATTAAAATAATAACCACTTAATAAGATAATAACATTGATCATAAAAATTATAATTATCTTGAACACCAACTTATCTTGTATTTATGTAATGTGCTTCTCAAAATAACCACCTTACCTATTATAAAGAAACACCTATTCTTGACTTCACTATTTTTAAGCTGAAGGCATCTCTTATATGAGATGCACCGGCTGACTTTTGAAATCAATGACTCAAATTTCATAATAACCAATGCAAGACGATTGGAAAAAAATTATCCGTTGATTTTTTTTTCAAGCAAAAGGTGTACGTAAGCAGTTTGACTTGGGCAGTGTCGTGCTTTGGACTCACTCTGATGGAGCGCTGATGACAGGTTGTTCAGCTCGACCTTAGTCCCTCCCATGATGTCGTCGCCTGAATATCGTTGTTGCTTTTCAATTAAGAAAGTATGTCAGTAACTACTTTCTAAATTTTGTTGTTGCTTTTCACTATCTGCAAACATCGAATATGGAAATTTCCAGTATCAGTGTCGACGGTTTTGTTAAATCAATGCACTGAAAACTAAATGATCATTTAATACCTTGCAATTATGTCTTTTGACACATCCCACTACATTCTCCAGGAAATTGGATCCATACTCGATGGAAGAAGTTACTCTAGCCGAAATAACAATAATGTCTGCTCCAAATGTGCCCTCTTTTGGCTGCAACGAAATTATTTATGAGAGGTGAAGCATTACATGACATAGAGCTGAAAGAAAGTGGGTGAACATACCTTGTCAATGATAATGACATCCAAACAAGTCTCTATGAAGGAGACTGCTTTCAAGATGCCTCAAATCTTCCATCTGATCAAGCCTAATGGCATTTGAGTAGCAGGAACATTTGTTACCTATTCTATATTTAAAATATAAAACTACACTTGGCAAGTTTGAATAGAGCGCAGTATGGCCAGAGAGTTTCTCTCTCTTGTGAAGCTCGGTAATGGTGAGGATCATCGCTTTACAAAGGAGCTGGGATTCAAAATCTGCCTCAAAAGTAATGTATGATGGTGACACATTCACAGAAGAAAGGACGATGGCGGATTAGATTGTTGCTCCATATACAAGCCTTTATGAATTGGTCGTGCCATAAGCATACAACCACTTGCAAAATGTTTAGCAATATTTTTACCCATATCATCGCCTTAATGTATTATTCAAATCTCTGACAGCTTTTTTTTTTGGCAATAGAGAACTAATTTTTTTGTGATTTTTTTTGTTTTCGATTATTACTTTTAATCACTTTGATATATTGAAAGGAATGTGAGAAATAATTCGCAAACCTATGTTTCTAATTTAATTTTAAAAAATTAACTTTTAATTTACTTTATCATCATGGCCTTAATGGGAGCTAAAAATATATTTCATGTTTTATATAATATAATTATTAAATATATTTTTTACTAAATTTTATATTTTTTAAATGTTAGATATATTATATATTTAATGTTTTAAAAATATATATTATATAAAATATAAAGTATAATAATAATAAATGTAATTTTATTATAAATTTTATATTTTAAAAATACAACTAAATTTTTTTTATCAAAAAACTAAGAAATTTAATAAAAACATATTATAATATATAAATAATAGATTTAATATTTATTAAAATATATATATATATTATATGGTAAATAGTTTTTTATATTCATTATTCAATATGACTAAAAGTGAGTCATTTAATGGAATATCTTTTTGTTAAACTATGTTCATTTTTTTCCTCAACACATCATTAACAACTTGCTACAATATGTGTACAATATGGCACACAAATTTTTATGAATGGTGTGTAACACAAACCAATGAATGACCGTCATTGTAGAGGTCGTCGTGTCTCCATCCAATGGACACACTCTGCCTCTTTTTTTAATCTGACAATCACAAATGAGACACTATCCACGATCGAGTAAATGAAATATGTAAGGAAACCCATTGACAATATTTTGGGTTGATTTAATAATGTATATTTTTTTTTATCATTTATTTTAATATTTTTTATATTGTAATATATAATATATAAGTGGTTAATTTTAATATATATTATATGAAATTTTTAATAATATTAATAATTATTATTATGTATATATAAATTGAATTAAATCAATCATGAAATTATGAATTGATTTTTTATCTTTTTAATAGGTTTCATTTTAGTTCAGAATTAAGTTTGTTTTTTTTAATTATTTATGTTATTTTATATGAAATTATGAATAAAAATTAAAAGTAATTAGAAATATATAAGTTGAATTAAATAAATCATAAAATTAGGAATCATCTTTTTTATCTTTTTAATAGGTTTGACATTAATTTATATTTAAGTTTGAAATTAATTATTAATTATTAATGTCTTTTTATGGAATTACAAATAATAATTAAAAGTAATTATAATTAATTAAATTTTTAATTATTTGTCTCATTATCTCTACTTTTATCTTATTCACTCCATCTCTCCTACTCTTTATCTCTATGTCTCTATTTCTCTCTCCCATGTAACTCCCTCTTTCTCCTTCTCTCATTATCTCTTTATTTATATACCTCTCAGTCCCTCTTCATATCTTTCTCTACCTCTATTTTAATATCTCTCTCCCTATCTCTTTCCCTATCCTTCTCTATCTATTGCCCTCTATCTATATCTCTCCCTTTTTCCCTCCCTATCTCTACAACCTATTCTCTCTCTTCCTCCTCTACCTATCTCTCTCCCTTTCTCTCCTCCCCTCTCTCCATCTTTCCCCATCTCTCCTCTCACTCCCATATCTTGATCTTTCTATTTCTACATCTTTCTCCCTTTCCCCTCCCATATAGCTATATCTATCTTTTTCTCTTCCCATATATCTCCATCTCTTCCACTTTCTCTCTTTCTCTCCCCCTCTCTTTCACTCCATCTCACCATCTATATCTCTCTATATCTCCTTCTTCCTCTATATCTCTCTATCTATTTATCCCTATTTGTCTCTATCTTTATCACCTCCTCTACCTCTCTATCTCTATATATCTATTTGTCTCCTTCTTCTTCTATTTCATGTTCCATCTCTCCATCTATTTATATCTCATTATTTGTCTCTCTTTCTACCCCTATATTTTTTCATCTCTCTACATCTCTTTATGTATCACTTTTTATTTCTATCTCTATCTTTCTATGTCTCCCTCTCTCTATATATTTATCTCTTCCATCTCTACATATCCCTCTCCCCACTTGCTCTTTCCCTCTCATTCTCTCCATGTCCCTCTCCATCTCCATTTATATTTTTCTCTTCCTCATTATCTCTATTTTCTTACCCCCCCGCTCTCTCTCTCTCTCTCTCTCTCTCTCTCTCTCTCTCTCTCTCTCTCTCTCTCTCTCTCTCTCTCTCTCCTCTCTCTCTCTCTCTCTCTCTCTCTCTCTCTCTCTCTCTCTCTCTCTCCTCTCTCTCTCTCTCTCTCTCTCTCTCTCTCTCTCTAGCCCTATCTTTCCCTCTCCCTATTACAAACATAACATGAGCTTGTTGATAATGGAGCCTAAATATCTTCTTGATTTAGAGGTTTTAGTTCAATTATGTTTGTATCCTTATAAGTGGATGCATAATTGATTTAAAACTATCACTTCTCCATTGAGACCTTTGTTGCACAAACAACATTATATTCTATGTGGACTACCAATTGACCTCATGTCATTTTTTTATATTGAATCAAGCAAATCACTTCATGTATTGCACAAATGTATGCAAAAAATAAGACCAAAAAAAAAATCAATTGAACTTTTTTGACTTACCCATTGCACAACAAGGTGCGGGTTGACACTGGTGGTAAAAGAAATTTCTCCCATTGTGGACACGTTTTCTTCCTCGAGTCCAAGCCGTTTATATCCAAACGTTCTTATGTCAGATCTAATTGAGCTAGGTGTCAACATCTTAGCTGCATGGAAGGAGGTTAGGTCATGTGTAAGCAATAGTCTGCAACGGTTATGCTACCATCATTTTGGACTGCTTTGAAGGGCCAGGGTTTGTAAGCTCCTCATTATAGGCAATTCGAAGGCTCAAGGTTTGCCATTGAAAATATGAATGTCATTCAAAATATTTTGAAAGGTGCATTTTAGGTTGTACAGCTTAGGGTTTGAGGCAATCGACTCAAAATGCCTCGAACCTCCTGAAGTGTTGCTATTGAAGTTAAGCTTTAGGTTTTGTATGTGGAAAATGCTCTATTTTTTTGGACTTTATCAATATTGAAGTAGCATCGGCCAAAAGCTTTCAAAGCTAATGGATGGACTGATAATTACTAAAGAAATTCAACCTTAAGTTTGTATACATGACATCATGATAGAGTTCACTTAAGAAGGGAAGGCTTTAAAACCACTTCAAAAATACTTTATACGAAAAAATGAATTGGGCAAAATAATTTTAAAATGTCCTTTACATTTGGTATCTCTTTATATTTCTCTGTCTCTTATCACCATCTCTCTCTCTCTATATATTTCTCTCACTCTTCCTCTCTAACATTAATCTATCTTCATCTCTACCTCTATTTTTCTCTCTCCCCTCTATTTCTAGACATGTTTCATTCTCTCTATCCATCCATATTTATAATCATGTTGTTTGTGCAACACATGTCTTAACGAATAAAAGATAGCTTCAAATATTATCTCCATTTCTTTCCCTCTCTCTTTATCTATCACCATCTCTCCACCCCTCACTCCTTCCTATCTCCCCATTTATCTCTCCATCTATATACCTCTCTCCCACTCTCCATATTTCCTTTTATCTCTATCTCTATGTCAATATATATATCTTTCTCTTTCTCTATATTTCTCCCTCTCTATCTTCCTATGTATATCAATATTTCTCTCTCCCTTTAGCTCCCACTCTCTCTTAATATATTTGTCTCCCTCTTCCTCTCTCACTCTATCATTACATCCAGTTTTATCTTCATATTTCCCCCATTATCTCTAGATGTATTTTCCTCTCTTTATCCACCCATCTTTCTCCCTCTTCATGTTTCTCTTTCCATCTTTATACCTCTATATATTTCTTTTCATCTGTATCTCTAACTCTCCATATCTCTTCTTTCATCACTTCCTATATCTCAATCTTGTTATCACTTCATCTCTCTCTATCCCTATATCTCTCCCTCTCTCTACCTCTTTCTCTATATATCACTTCTTATCTTTCCCTCTCTATATATGTATCTCTTCCATCTCTATCTCTATCTTCCACTCTATCTCTATATCCTTACCCTTCTCTCATGCTCTTCCCCCTTCTATCTCTCCCTCTTTCTCACTCACTCCTTATTGCAAACATAATTTGAGTATTTTGATAATGAAGCATCTATTATATTTTTTATTTAGATTTTTTGGTTTCATACATGTTTGTATATTTGTAAGTGGATTCATAGTTGATTTGCAATCACTTCCCCATTTAGACCTTTGTTACACAAACAACATCATTTTCTAAATGTCCTATTAGATGATCTTGTGTAGTACACAAATATTTCTGAAAAATATAGCAATTTTTTCCCTAATTGACCTTCCACACATATTCGGCGTACCCATTGCACACCAAGGTGCAATTGCTAGTTTTAACCCTTTTAGAGAGGCAAGTTTAAAACATTGATTTTTACATTGAACATGTCTTATTATTTGAGATAGCTAACCTGACAACCAAAATCAATGATCTACGTTTTTCAAGGGGCATGCAAGACGATTGTGATGATAAGAGTCGTTAGATCGTTTCCCATCGGTTTTTTATTATAAAACTATAAATGTCAGCCAATGTCTTTATTGCTTTGTGTGCCGATGATGATCGAGACTTAGACAAGTCATCTTTTCACATTAATAGATGCTAGGTAAATGTGCAACATACAAAAGACTGTTCAAATTTATAAGTTTTTTAATTTTAAACTTTTTAAGCTTTACTTTTCCCAAAGCTACGTGGA